>NW_028187066.1:96536-144175 GCF_003343005.1 Rhea americana | reverse complement strand
GGGGGGCCGCGCCGCCGCCCGCTGCCCCGCGCCTTGCCGCTGCGCCGGGCACCTCGTCGCCTGCAGCCGGCTGGAGCTGAGCCGGGTGCCCGAGCGGCTGCCGCGGGGGGCGGTGCAGCTGTGAGTATCGGGGCGGTGGGGGTCCGCGGGGGTGCGGGGCCTCCGTGCCCCGGGGACCAGTGTGTGTGGGGGGGAAGCAAGGTTTTGGGGGAGGGAAATGCGCTTTTCGTGTGCGGGCGCTGCGGTGCGGTCCCGGGCCGGGAGGAAGGGAGGGGGGAAGTGGCTGTGGCGGCGGTGCAAGTGCGTGAAAGTGGCGGGCGCGCAGGGCAGCTGTGCGGGCATCAGGTCAACCTGGACGGGGCGCAGCCGGGCTGTCGAGAACTTGTGCTGCGAGAGAGTTGATGGCTGTAAACGGGGAGACTAAAGCTGGGCCCAGTAACGCTATTCAGTGGTTTGGGGGTGGGGGAGGCGTTATTCTGGGGACTTTCTTGGAAAACGTACGATAATTGTCAAATCAGTACTGTTTTGCAGATACTTCACGTGTCGGAAAAATTCTCTAGCAGTCTTAAGTTTATTTGTGCAATTCTCACTCTAGATCTTCGTTTTCCAATAGTTGAGGGCGTAGTAGTTTTATTAGTACTGAAACTTACTGTATTTAATTCGATGAGGCAGACTTGCTGAATTCTTAGTAACACAARCTGAAATGGCGTATGTAGAAAATTTACTTTCAGGGACAAATTTTATGGACAAAGCATAAGCTATCGAAACTTTCTAAAAGCCAGCAAATAGCTAAGGGACTTTTCACATTTGCTTTTAATCTCTTGGCGCTTAAATATCTTCTCTATTAGTCGTATTAATTTTCAATTACATTTCCAAAGCAGATTGAGATAAGGACTTTAAAGTAAACAGGAAGGCTTTCAATTAGTTGTGGCTAATTCTGCTCAATTGCCTCGTCTGGAGGTCATGCTGCTTTACTCATGAAATGCGGATAGCTCTATTGACACCATATGGGACTGAACTAGGAGGTGAATATTTCTGTGCAGCACATAGGAAAGTGTGAGGGAAAAGACTTTTTGGCCTCTGTGATTGAAACATATGAATCAAACACTGGATCCGCTTTACATTCAACAGCTCATTTTGCTTGCTATTAAAGTTTCATCCCTCCTGTGCTTTTCAACAGAGTAAGCTAACATAAGTTTTATCACAAAACTTAAGGTGTTTTTGATACTCAGCTACACTTCATTGCTTAGTTTCATAGCTTTGCTTAGTTTAGTGATGTTAACTTTAAACTCAGTTGTGGCACTTAAATTAAAACCAAGGGGAGAGACTCACAGAAATTTTAGAGTCACTTTGTAAAGTATTTTTCATTAGCAGTAATCCAAATTTGTCTTTTCAATTTTCTTTACTAAGAGGCAATAAAACACATTGCAAGGCTTTGTGTGTGTGTGTTAGCACGAGAGAGGTTTTTCTAATTAGAATTCCCTTGGTAATGTAAATTGTCTTTGTGTAAGTTCACATTCCTTTAAAAGTGTGAGAAAATAAGTTCCACTTGTATAAATAAGCTTTGGTCTGTTTTAAAGAACCCTGCTGTGATTACTCATTGGACAGCTGTGTCACTTGGTCTTAAACTCACAGGAGTACCTCTTTGTAGGTGTCACCAAACCATGTGGTCTAGCTGCTTTTGTGTAAATATTTCTTTTGTTTGTGTCAAATGCCTTAGAAGTACCCTGCTCTTTCTTCCTTGCCCCCTTAGTGAGAGAACAACGCGCAGAGTGTGGCATTGTCTGTAGCTCCTGCTACTCAAGGGCTTGGAACTTTGGTTGCACACTTTGGTTTGTAATACTGCAATGCTTTTCAGTTTTGCATGCTCGGGAAAGGTTTGAATGCTCACTCCAGATTATTGTTTTTCCAACCTGTGCATTTACAATTTTTAAAAGACTGTTTATGAATTTTATTGGTATATGTTTACTGTTTTTTTCCCATGTAAGTCCATACTGCGTATAGCCAAAGGCTAGCAGTTTAATTGCAGGATTTCCAGTCCTATTACACCATGTTCTCAACATATGCAGGCAAGAGCTCCTGAGCAGGAGAATGCAAGTTCTTGCTTAAGAAGGTCTAGGCCCATATTAGACTTTACATACCAAGGCAGAACGCATGTCTGCTGAAGTTGGCTTTTAAAGCTCTGGTTTCACTCTTTCATTCCTTTTGTATTCAAATCCCCTAGTGAAATAAAATGAGAGTTTGGAATGTGGAAAGACTACATGACCTTACAGTGGACAAAGAGTGAAATAAGAGATTGAGCCTGAATACTGAGTTAAGTTCTGGGGCTTTTTGGTGGTAAATGTGAGGCTACTGCCTTGCATAGAAAATACTTCATGCAATGAGGTCTAAGCAGGGTAAAATTGTCAGATTTACTGTAGTGTACCCCCCTCATCTGTAACTCTGCCTTCATATAAAATAATAATCCACCAAAAACAGTTAAATGTTTGTAATGGCTCTGTGTATAAATAGTTTTGAAGTTAGATTTTAATTTACTTCTAGTATGTGTGTCCTGAGATTGAAGGAATGTTGCTTTGTTAGAATTGATGCTTCAWCGCCAGAAGTAGAGGGAGGAAGAGAATTTGAGTATTGGACAGTCTTCAGTATTTATGAATTCTCAGTGGATTTCTAGAATACAACTTACCAGGTTCACCTAGGAATGCTAAAACTGTCAGTGAGACGGAAGGGAAAATCTAAAAGACAGTTTTCACTAGTGTTTGTATTACATTTTTGGTATTTASATTTTGTAAATCCTCTAGTTCTTTACCAGAATTGCCAGAAAAAATGGCTGTATGGTTTTCACAGCTGTTTTTCAATATTTTCCAGACTAAAACTTGAACATAGCAAGCTGATTTATGAGTCACTTTGGATCAGTGTCTTAAAACAGCTACAGCCTGGCTTTTTGTTTTTCAACTCTTGATTTCTGCTGAATTAGCAGCTCTATAGGCCCCAGTGGGACTGATTAAGAAGCTGTTGCTGGATTTGCATTTTAAAATTTGACTTGGGGCTCAGGTTTCTGAGTTCTCTGAGGAAGAAGATGATAATTGTAACTAAGTGTTGTGAATTAAGTTAAGAGTCTAAAAGTCATATTTATAAAATGTGTGAAGAAACATTCACCCTCTCCCTTTATGTGTTAGGCCTTCCTTTCATTTTTTTATCACATAAATGTGGATATTCAAAGTTTTGTTTCAACTTTCTAATGCAGAGGCTGTGTGAATTATGAAAGATACTCATATAAAAGTAATTGAGCATTGAAATTACTTTTTTTCCTAAAACAGATTTTTAAAGGGCTCAAAAACTATGGCCTGCTTTTTAAAGTGTACTTCAGTAGTGAGTGGTGAAATCTACTTAAATGCTTGATCACTTTTATTAGAAATTTGAGGTGAAGAACAGGTATATATACTTTTATTGGTATAAAGAATTTCTTAATATAAACTTGTTTTTTGAAGTTTTTGAATGCACTATTATGTATTTTATGGCTTTTGAAATTCTAGTCGTAAAAGTAATCACAGAAAAGACTTTATCCCCACTTGTAATGTGGTTTTAACAGACAAGGAAAATTAAGAAATGGAAAATGCATAGTAATAATCTTAGTATTTCAGCATTGTCAGTTCCTATTTCTAAGTGAAGAAAAAATATTGATTCACTTGCAAGTTTTTGCCTTATAGTTCTTTTAAAATGCATTGAGTCTTCTATCTATGAGACAGAGATGGTAGATTTTTRTATCTCCTTTTAAGTTTGGAAACTTCTGTAGGCTTAAGCTTCACTCTAGAATTTTTGTTAAAGACAAATATTTTAACTTTCGGTTCACTTTCAACAGCTCTAATTAAACTTACAAATGTAAGATGCAAGAAGTAGGCTTTTCTTCTGAAGTTTCTAATGCCAGTAAGACTAGAATAATATTTATAAAAATACTCACAATTCATATTTTGCCTAGTACTTGGTAGACAAGCATGTGTATAGCTGTGTGAAGAAGGCAAGTCAGTATTGCCTGGTGGTAGTGGTGGTTGTTGTTGTTTTGGTTTGTTTTTTTCTTCAACTTGTGTTTGACAACCTGTTGTAAATAAACAAGGAATGAGGGGTTTGTATGTATGTATTTTCTAAAGTAGGTGCCACATGGAAAATCTGAGGGTATCTACAGTGTTAAAAAACAAACACAAAAAATTGTTTGAAACCTAGCGTAAGTTGTTACGCTCACAGTTGCCTTGATAGACTCCAGATGGATGTGAGCTTGGGCTGTGAGTGAAAGTGTCTGGCTCCAGCGTGGTGATCGTGCACAGCAGTGGTTGTAATTGCAGGATTTTTATAGTTTAAGGACTCTGCCAGATTTTTTTTTTTTCATGTTATAACTCCAGCAGAACGAATCTACTCACGTCTGTTACTGTCTGGTGGGTCCTTTAGGCAAGCATGTTTTAAATAAACCTTTTGCAGGGGTTTTAGATGAAATAAAGAAATGCAAGTTTTAGCACTAATGTTGAAAGCTCTTTTTTGAAATAATTCCTATTTCCTAATTCTTGTCTAAAGCATTAAGAACAGTAACACGTTAGTCCCTAACAGCCATAAYTTTGCTGAATTTTGGCTGTTTATCTGCATAGTTCTTATAATCCCTGCAGACTAAAGCCAAATATTGAATTAAGTTTTAGGGTAAAAATTTTCTGTACTCTGTCTACTTTAAAGTAACATGTTAGATTCCTATCACTTTAAAACCTAGTTGTTTTTAGTACCATATTTTTTCAGTATTTACATTCAAGAATGCAGAATGGAAATCTCAAATCTACAGTTATTCAGATGTTAAACAATTTTTTTTCCAAATCTGTGGCCAGATTAATATTTGCACTAGATTCTTAAGCAATGAAAGATTCAGTCCTCTAACTCAAGTGTGGTTAACCTCATTTACAGGAGAACTCAAAATCATAATGATGAAACTAGCATTTGTGGATTTTTGAAAATGTTAACACTGTATTGATTTTCCATATTTAAGAGGAAAAAATCTTTCAGGGTTTAGACACCTGGAAGAAGACACAGATATGTGTTTGGTGCTTAAGTCTGAACTGAGTATTGTCTTCCCATGGCTACCTGAAGATGGAGGGTGTACCAGTTCTCTAGGTGGTTCTCCCAACTACTGTCCACTTTTTTGAGGTGGAAAATGCCTTTCACACCTGCAGTTCTGCCCTGTGCACATTTCTGCACTTCCATGGCATAGGGGACATTGTGTTGGTCTTTTCCCTGCATGTGACTGTGAACCAGACACTTGTGCTTAGGACACCTGAGCCCTCTGGTAGGTCACATCACATCAGAGCACATCTAATAACTAAGCGCTTAGTAGTACCCCTGATGATATGCATACGTGGGGTTGGGAATATTTGTAACGTTCAGTTTTTAAAACAGATTCTGGGAGAGGGCAAAAGGGATAGCACAGGACAAAAAACTCTACTAACTGAGGAAATGGGTGACCTGAGACCTCCCTTGAACCAGACTTTTTCGTAGTTTCTATTCTGCATGGGAAGCCTGACTCCCAGGACTGTAACTGCTCATGGAGTGGATTCTGCTCCTCCTGTTGAAATTATACCACTGTTACAGATAAGAATTCAAGAATCAGGACTCTCTATCTGGGTAGTTGGGCATACAGCTGGAGTTGATGCRGAAATATGTGGGTTGAGATTCTTGCAAAGCAGGTACCTCATTCTGGAAGCATTGAACAAGTGCAGCATGAAGCATCAAACCATTTTAGGAATCTAAAACATGATTTAACTGTCCCCTTGTAATACATAAGGAGCCTGGATACCTGTCTGGGTCTCAATTTTGTATCTATATTCTTCAAGAATCTGAAACAGTAGGTGCAGAGAAACCCGAGTTCCTGAGATCTCCAGTTGCTCTGAGCTTAGTGACATAGGTGAGCACCTCACACAGATCCTGGAACTGGGTTGATGTGAGCTAGTTTTGGTCCATACATAGTATTAACGTTGCTGTACTAAGCATCCGTTGGGATCCATCGCTTCCAGATCTGTAGATGGGGGTGCAGCCTTGGCATTTTGGAAAGCAGACACATCCATGACAGTCACAGAGTGTAGGTAGCTGTGTACTGAATCATATTCTCCAGAAAAACTTTTAAGACTCCTTGGGTTTCCTCATATATTCAACTTGAGATGCTCTTCATGCCTATGAGGCTTCATGAGGAGCTGGCCTAGTGCTGGCCTAGATACAGTCTGTCAGACCCTTCTGGTGGTGCCAAGCATCCTGTTTTCCAAACTCCCTTCCTACTTTTATCACAGGTAGACCTTTTGGCACAATGGTCAGAATTCAGTGGTTGAATAGTATAGGGTGAAGTGTCATGAAATAATCCAGGCTGAGAAATTCTCTTGCCTTTACCTGGTGCTGCAGCTGCTCACTTCTCAAGTCTGCTAGGGCAATTATTTGTGGGTATGTGTTGCAAATTCTATCACTGAAAAAGAGTAAATTCTTAAAAAAGCTTTTGTTTCTTGGCTTGGATAGATTCAGTGTTCTGCTTTTCAGCACCCACCTTGCAGACAGTTTTGTTGGTGCAGGTAAGATGGTGACAGGCTAGAATGGGAGCAGGAACTCAGATTGTGATGGATAGATGACTACAAAAGCGGGACAATGAGGTTAGCCGTAGTGAAAGACTGGTTGTAAATCTCTACCACTTGCACAGATCTTTGTAGGCCTGCGGGTTTGATAAAGATGCATGAGATCCATAGGTGAAAAGAATTAAAGGTTGACAGTGGTCAAGAAAATGTATTGAATTCTTAGTACTCTATTTTGTTTTGTAGCAAACATTGTTGTCCCTAAAGAAGTAAGTGTGGAACTTCATTAAAAAAATTCTTACAAACTTCATCAACATATATATATTGGAATCTTACGTACAGAAAGAAAAAAGCTGAGCATTTCAAACTACTTCTCCAAGTGCAATTAAATCTCATATTAATGTGAATAGTATACACGAATCTCAAAATTCAGCATAGTATTAGACCGTCTTGTTTATATTCTGATAYTGCATGTTTAAGATTCACATTAAATTTCCTTCTATAAAAAGTTCTTAATTGTATGAAAGCATGAAAATAGCATCAAGATTTCTGTGCTGTCATATTGTGTAGTTATTTAAGTTGCTTCAGAGAGGCAAGTGAGAAGATTAGATGATAACAGATGCTCTGATCTTGATTCAAGAAATGAGACTGCAGTGAGACTTGGTTTATGAATTTCCTTTGACTGGCTTTAGCCATTAGAAGTTGGATCTTTTGTTGTGAAGGAATGAGGGGAGGTTCTTGGTAGTGTATATAAATATTGTGATTTTTTCATGATACTGCCTTAAACGGCACAGCCACATGCTCACACAGCCCAAGTTGTTCAGAGCTTCAGGAAATTCTTTGACACTATTGGTAATGATCAAGGTACTTGTACATTGAGAACTGAAATGAGTTACTATTCTAATTTTACTAATATCAAAAAATCACTTTTTATAAATTTGGAGGCAAATGATAATATAGTTTGGGTTGAAATTGCACTGTGTTACCCAATATTTTATGACTAAACTGACAGCTTGTTTATTTTTCTAACCTCACAGGGACTTAAGTCACAACAGATTATATTCAATCAACACCGATTCCTTGGATCACCTTCATAGTCTTCGGGAAGTGTAAGTTAATTTGTCTTAATTAAAAATAAATTGATTTGGTATGGTAATTACACAGCATGTTCTCTAGGGATAAGTGGTTGAAAAACAAAGATGTTTGCTGTTCTTCTGATATGCTGCGTTAAATGAAACACGAATTAATTTCAGATTTTGGAGTGACATTGCTCAACAGTTCAGCAAATCCACTGTATATACTTCTGATTGAAATCGAAGCTGACTCTCCCCTTTTTAATATTAATAGGAAGCTGAACAACAATGAACTGGAGATCATTCCAAATCTGGGGCCGATCTCTACAAATATAACTCTTCTGTCCTTGTAAGTAGATTTTATTCTTTGCCTTAGTGGAACTAACTCTACAGTGTTAGTGGAAATACATGTATTACAGAGATTAAAGTAGAAGAATTGGAAATAGAGCAGATTGTGGTTAGGAAGTTGATTACATCATATTGTGTGGCGGGTTGTTTAAAATGTGTATAATTGAGCTTAGYCCATGTAGGTTTTATGCTTCTCTCAGATACAAAGATACATTAGAATTAATTTATGTTGTGATAGTGCCCAGGAGCCTCAGACCTGTTGTGCCAGGCACTGTACAAATATTAGTAAATTTATACAAACTTGTACAGTGCAGACTTAAAATAAGAATTCTATTCTATTACTGTGCATCTTGGCTGAAAACCTGATTGTGTTAAATTATGGCAAAATTCTGTTAATTTGAATGGGGAAGATGGGGAAATCCCCTTCACCACACACCTTCAAGACAAGTGTCTAAGTTAAAAGATGTTCTGCCAATATCTTAAAATGCCTTTTGAGTCAATTTTTGTGCATGGGATAGTTTTTACAGCTGCAGTAATTACATACAACTGTGTCACGTTCAATTATGTCTATGTTCATTGCTTTGTTTGAAATAAATTACTAGGTTATCTGGTGGGACATCTGTAATACAGGTTAAAAATTTAAAAAGTCATATGGGGCCCCAAGTATTTTGGGCCCAGAACAAATTTTTATTCTAAAAAATATTTTTTAGTATAAAATTTTTGTTTTAAAGGAAATCTTATTTCTACGAATTTCACTTGAAAAAGTGTGAAATCTGATTGGCCATCTGATTTCTTTTAAGATGTTTGATGAAAATGCTTAAAAAAGTGATCATACTGTTAATTAGAAGAAAGATGTGTTTTTCATAGGTGGAATTTTGTTTTTATCAATGGGAATCTAAAGGATTTAAACCTAGTAAAATGTAGCCCTCTGGCCAAATCGTGCTCTTAAATACAAATTGCAAGTTACCTTTTTCGGAGATGCCTAAAGGGTTAAAACAATACAGTAAACTTTGGAAAGTTGTTCAATTAATTAAATTGGTCACTATTCAATTACTTACATCTGGTGATTTATAGGGGTTTGTTTTTACTCTAGGTCCAGGTCAGCTAAGTCAGCTGGTGCAGCCGCTGTGTCTGGGCTGCACTGTTTGAATAAGAACTAAGTGACATTTGATACTGATGTGGTTTCTTACAGATCAAAATCAGAAAAGAATGAAAGGAAAAGCAGATGGTGTTTGACAAATAACTTCTGAATTTAAGCATATAATCTATTTCTAATTTGCTTTAGTACTGGTGTTGTTTTTACATTGACATAGCACTCTGTAGTGTAATAGTTCATTGATCTAAAATATATATATTTTTATTTAATTCTTGATGATGTTAAGGTTCTTTCTACCATAAGACTGAAAATGCTAACATGATAAAGTGTTTAGAATCCTCTTGCCTTACTTTTGAGGAGTACAAAGTTGAGAATTTGTCTTAACATGTCTTCTACTCTATCCTATGGAAACCTAACTAGTTTAGATGAACCTGAAAATTCCCCTCTGAAGCTGTGAGCAGATTTTTGTTTTCTTTTGATAGAATAAATAAAAATCAGTCATTGCTGGGTTGGTTGTTCCATGTCCCTGGATCACTAACTTAGTTTCATTTACCCACCTGGCCAGACATAGAGAAATCTTTGTTAGATCTGTGCTCTGCAGTATATACGGACATTTAGAAAGGGAGGGAGCAAGATCTTTCTAAAAGCTGTTATTACACTATCATTGCATAGCTCAATGGGTGCTGACTTACTCTATTTTGAATTGCTTGGCATCCTTCTGTATGGTGTCAGGATATTACCAAATACGTTCCGTATGCTTCAGCTGAGATTTACTATTTATTGTATGACCACTGTAGAGATTCATTGACTTTAACGTGGTAGAATTACTCTTTAAGCAACTTAAAGGTTGATATTTGGTAGTTAAGACAATTGTTTGTGCCACATCAAAAATGTAGAAAAAGCAAAAAATTGGAGCATGCCATTACATTTTTCAAGAAATAAAGCATTTTGTGGCTTTGAGAAAAGTTTCCGTTTTCAACCTCTCACAGGGTAGAAATTATGTCAGAAAGATGTCACACTTCATTTTTTCAAAAAAGACATAAATAAAGAGGAAACAAACAGTTATCTGGCAAAAAATATACATAATATACTGGTATCATGAATCAGTAAATAGATCAATTTAATGATACATTTAAATATATTCACATTATTTTTCTGTGCAGGGTGTTGTTTGGAGAGGTTGGATCAGACTGAGTTAATGTGATATCTAAGTCATGTGAAGAGAAAACATACAGAACAATTAAAATGTGATTTGTAGAACCATTCTTCAAAGAATATATTTGAAAAATACTTCTGGTGACTTTCTGCAGGATTTTCCCCTTTTATTAAAAAAAAGGGGCGGGGGGGAGCTTATGGAGCCTTTCCAAAACAAACTACTGTTTCCTTATGGGGATGTTGTTCTGACTTTCAAATAAGAGCTGAAAAGAGGGTGCCAGTCGTCTGAAACTTTATTTGATTGTGTTTCTTATGAGATACATATAYGGCTGTTCATTACTGTTGGTTAAAAAGCCAGTTGTTTTTTTTCAAAGGAGTCTTCAAGGAATACTGTGGAAGTGTTATTTTCTTTTCTTGCCAAAATCTTTATTGTTGAAGAATGTTTCTTCGAAGAAGAGAAAAAAATTTTCCAGATGCTTGTCGCTCACCTGGAAAGCTTTGGATTCTTACCTATTCTGCAGGAGTTTTTCTTGCCTTCCAAAGGAAATTACACTAGTGGTATGATTGCAGTGAATAATAGTGCAGGTATCTCCACGTACCACTGCATCTCTAAATTCTTTGAGCAGTATAAACAAGCACGGGTGGGTTCTCATGTTAATGTAGTTGCTGTTTCTGGAGCTACTTCCTTTCCAGCTATCTTATTGATATTTATCTAGCGTAGATATTTACATGCTGCTGAATTATGCAGAGTAAACGTAGAGCAACAGATGTTCCCAGGCTCATACTCAAAGCCTGGTGGTAAAATTAAACAATGAGGCCAACATTTTGTCTTTTATGGATGGCAGCTGAGAGTTGAACACCATGGGAGAGGAAGGTATCATGCAGGCACCCCATACACACACCTGTGAAGGAATATGCAAGCAAATGCAGGTGCACTCTTATTAGGTGACTGGAAGCACATCTGTCATTTGTTTATGGTGTGAGCATGTGTTGTCCTATGGGCATAGGAGACCTTCCAAGCCTCTGGGAATCTGGAATTGGCTGTGAACTAAATGGGTGGTACCTGGAGCTAAATCTCACCTGTAAGCCTCTGGTTGTGAATCTGTCATGACTTCCCTAATGCTAATAGATGTAATACCCAGTGGACATAGTGAGGGTGAGATTCATCTTTCCTACCCTAAATATATGAAAATTTGGTATCTTAAATACAAATTAGTCCCTGTAGACTCTCTTCAGGGTGAATGGAGGAAAGTAGTCTCTTTCTGAAGTGATATACCTTTCCTAAAATAAGCCAGATGACTTGTCTGCTAATGCCCATCTAGATACCTATTTTAGACTAGTTTTTAGACATCTAAAATTAGGTTCCTTCCAAAATGTCCAGCAAATGTACTTGGGCATACCTGTCCAATAAATGTTGTTTGTAGAAGTCTGATGGCATGCCTGTCATTTAAGTTAAAAATGTCATACTGAAATTTCAGGCTATTGTTTTTGCTCAGGCACACAGCCCTTTCCTCAGTCTTCTGTGAGAAAGGGGAGGAAGAGTTYATGAAGACAGAAACAAGAGTTCAGCCATTTGACAGATTTCCAGCTCTCCAGTCAGAACTGTCACTCTAGCCAGGCTGCCAGGTCATCCCAGGAGCTGAACAGTGCAAGCTTTTGGGGAGTATACTGGATTTAATGACCAAATATATATAGTAATGTATACATACTGTATATGATAATGTAGGTGTATTAATGTAGCTGTATTTATCTATCCTTATGTTAGATGTTTCCCTATTTTCATTCCTGAAATGCATGTAAATCCAGTAAAATTGTCATAGAATTGCTTTAAAGGGCTGTAGTAGTTTTATATTAGAAAATTCTGCAGTTCTTTGAGGGAAAAAATACTTTTCTTTATTTCTGTGTAGGTAGGTTGCTTTTATGTCAAATATAGAAATAGACCTGCATGATGCTGCCCTCTCCCATGGTGCTCAACTCTCAGCTACCATACATAAAAGTCAAAATGTTATCCTCATTGTTTTTAATCTTACAGAATTCCCTAGTAAGAGAACAAGCAAAAATTTTGAAGTTTCCTAAAGACTGATGAGTTGATTCCCATTCTAATGGTGTTCCTTTTCCAAGATGTACCAATCTTTCCTTATTTATTYTGAAAATCTGATGGAATCTGTGATCTTCATATATGAGAAGAGAACTAGAATTACCTTTTAGTTCTGTCATTCCTGTAAAGTTTTGAACCTAATTTGAGTCTGGATCCCTTACACCAAGACTGAAAAGTGGAAGTGATTTTTGACTTCTGTCTTTTATATATATGTAATATATACTAAAATTCAGTCAAATATATATCAACATGATCACTTTAGTGGTTGCAAACTAGTGATGCTTGAAAGCCTTCCCAGAATTTTTCCCCTGTGCCCAGAAATACAATACAATACTCTCTCACAGTTCCCTGGAGAGTATCATAAAGTATTTCACCTTACGCTGTAAGGATATTTCTCCAGAAGTCTTGGTGCCTCTCTTCGGGAGAGAAATCTAACTGATATGAATAAAACAAATGTTGTTTGTTGGTGTGACTCTTCTCTTTTAACTGGGATACATTTGAGATAAGTAGTGCTAGTTACGTATCAGACTCAAGGCGTGGTTTTCATGCAAGCCTGAGGCTTGACTTTATTCAGTGTTGTCATTTTACATGTGATGGGTCATATAAATCAGTGCAAAAACACCTACAGGACTAGCATGCAAGAGTTATAGTGCATTAAATGCTCAAGAGATGATTTGGGTTAATAAACAACTACTTTGAGTGTAACCGACTTGAATTCTAAAGAATTGAAAACCTCCTAATAATCGCTGACTAAGGATTCTTAAAGATACTTGGGGTAATGATTTAACTGTTACAAGGGAGAGTAGTGCTACTAAAGCTGTAGTAGTAGACAGGAACCAATAATTTCAAGAACTTTTTGTATAAAAACATTGCATGATCTTTCACTAACAAATATATATAATTGCATAGGGATTCTACTTTAAAACTTCAGAAAAAAATAGTTATTTTTAGTGTGATTAGTGTTTTGAAAAGTGCCATCTTTAAGATGGACACTTACTCATTTGCAAATGCTGCAACACCTAGGCTTTGTTTAAGAATATACAGTTTAGATAAGAAACACATACTGTTTCACCTAAGGGATTTTTAAAAATATACACAAAACTGTGGACAGCATCTAACATCCTCAGCATACGTATCCTTAACTACTATGCAAAGTGGCAACAATCAGACTTTAGAGGGACAGAACAACCTTAACTGTAAGTATTAGAGTATTATCCCTAGTGTTGTTATCAAAATATATATGAGAACTAGAATTAATATAAAATATCAAGTTTATTATTTTCTAAATCCAGGATATGCTATTTAATAATCATCTTGCTCTCTCTAGATCTAGGAAAGCCATACATGCCAAAAATCTTCACTATAATGTATCATGAAATTCTAACATTCAGCTAGCTTTAAATGGCAGAATATTTTAAATACACTTAATCATTTTCCATTTTATTGAATAGAAATTATTTTAAATAAAGCATTAATATATGTGGAGCAAGTGGTTTAGCTGAAAATATTCTTGAGGCTTATAAAGACTGACCACGTTATTCTAGAACTCTCAAAATACTCAGTCTTACTAAAGCTATAGTAGAAAATACAAAGTTCATGGTGCTGAAATAGAAGGAATCACAAAATGGTTGAGATTGGAAGGGACCTCTGAAGATCATCTAGTCCAACCCCTCTGCTCAAGCTGGGTCACCTAGAGCATGTTAGACAGGATCGTGTCCAGGTGGGTTTTGAATATCTCCAGAGAAGAAAACTTGTAACCTGTCCGGGCAACCTGTTCAACCTGTTCCAATGCAGTCCAGGAACATTGTATTAGTGTAAAACCTGAAAAAAAAAGTACATTTTAAATCAATGTTTGTACTATGTTTGAACTTCACATTTTTTAAAGAATGTGAAATCTTTCCATCAGAGGGACATAGAGCATGCAAAATGTACTGGTTTACAGTAACAGTATTCCCCAGCTCCACCTGGACAGAGAGCCTTTAAGGCAGTTGAAACAGAGTCCCATGGCTATTCCATTTTGATCTTAGAAATGATTAAAAATGTTGCCAATATTGAGACTTCGTGAAATGTACCCACTTGTCTGTTAGGTACTAGACTTTATCTACAGGTCATTTTTGTAAGCACTTTTTATAGCCTTCAGTTTATGATGTTTTTCTGATGGTATAAGCCGAATTTGAATGGATTGGATTTGAAGACACATGCACTTGTGTGTCTTGGATGTTTAAAAAGGTAAACAAAGAATATTAACCAGTAAGATTGGTCAAAAGATAAAATTGGCCAAAAGGATGGGGTTGTAACCAATCTATGTTTTAAAGCTTACAAGTTTTCATAATAAACAAAATGACTCCAACTTTAAAAGTAGGTTTCTTATCAGCCCCTCTGAAAAGACTTTTACCACGTGATTGTTAATCTCAGGCCATTTTCAATGAGCGTTTAACTCAGCTGGGAAACTGAGTTAACTCAGTTGAGAAACTAACCTAAAAGCTAAAGATCAGTGCTGTACTGAAAGAAGCGCAAAGTAATTCTCTCAAAGGAAGAAAAATAAATAACAAAATTATCAAAGCTGTTAACAATGGTTTGTTAAAAAATAGCTTTTYGGTCAGTGAAAACAAGCAAAAACCCAAAGAATACCTTAAAGTGTGTGTGTTTTTTTTTTTTCTCCATAGATATGTAATCTAAAAAATTTTTCTTTATAACTCTTAAAAATAAATAAACTACCTCTTAAGTTGAAAGGTGGCTTTGCATAGGTCTTTGTTAAACAAGATGCCTAGTTTATGACCAAAGATTTGTTAATTCATCTATTTAGGTGATTTCATTCTTTCTGCTTGCTTCCATTCTCCTTACTGAGAAGAACAAGATAAGATTATCTTCTCCTTTTCTGAAGAATACTAGAGGGTGTATTAATTGCTGATCTTCATTCTTGCTTAATAAATTCCCGTTTTCAGAATGATACTCCTCTGAAATCAGTTTGTACTGTTTCATTCTGTCCTTGATTAATCAACATATAAGTTAAATGCCTATCTAACTTTATACACAAAGGTAGTAATGCCACTAAAGATAAGTTGTGATTAAACGATTGTACTATGTATTAGTGATTTTATTTTAATATTGTATATCTATTTCTGTTTAAAATGTGGAAATGCATGTTTGTTTTCAGATAATAGGCCTTCCAGGTCGTGCTTCTAATAGATGTCTTGAGAAATAAAATTCAATTCACTGAAGCAAGCATAACAGATTACATGTCTGTCCCAACTGGCAATGTGGCAATAAGATTGATTGACACTGTTTGGCAAAATCTTAATGAGGAAAAATCCTTCCAAGTGCCTTTTGTAAAAATGCATTTTTTCATGTAATATTGTTTGGAAGAAGTTATGTTTGGGGGAGATTGTTTGAGATAATACGATAAATTTGCCCCTTTGTCATCTAGCAGTAGGTTGGAAATGGAAGCTGTGTAGAATCTGGAAGAAAACCATCTCAGCTGACATTTTGAAGGCTATAGTTACAAGGATGAAGTTTAGACACAACTCCTGAAAATGAAAGCTTACATTCAGTAAAAGTGGATACGATTCCCTTCAT
Organism: Rhea americana; assembly: GCF_003343005.1. Taxonomy (NCBI): domain Eukaryota; kingdom Metazoa; phylum Chordata; class Aves; order Rheiformes; family Rheidae; genus Rhea; species Rhea americana. The sequence continues at coordinate 128,248 of NW_028187066.1, read as the reverse complement.
GTTTGCCAGAGAAAGTGGTATTGTGTGTTTATAAAGCCAACATACTAAACTGAAGTCTGGCTCTCAATATTAAGAAAATTTTGGTCAAATATTTTACATCCTTGTCATCTCTTCAGTTACCACTTTATTATGGGAAGGATTAAGATTTCGGTGCTGCCTGGAAGAGTTTGTTTTGAAGAAGGATTGAAAAAAAAATGATAGAGGAATGCCAGACTGGGCTTCAGGCATAAGGCAAGTTGGAGACAGTCCCAAAAATGAGAGTGGTGGTAAACCATGTGTGACTTGGGCTGAAATTGTGAGCAAAAGCAAGAGTAAAGAAACTTACTGGAATTAGTTTTGCAGTCTTTGACATTTTGTGTAGAGAGTAAGAGGAAGTAAATGAAAGGATTTGAAAAGGAGCTTGTCTTAGTCAGACTTGCAGACATGGAAACAGGTTTTTATGCCAGCAGTTTAGACTGAATGATGCGAAAGGAAAGAAATATCTAGAAACCTGGAGTTTGTTGTAGCAGACTTATAAAGTTGTGAGAGCTTAGACGAATGCTTTTGCAATGAGAAGGGAAGAGAATGCAAATTTTATGGCTATTTTCAGTGGAAAAATCTAGCATGATTTTCTGATCAACAGTGTTAAAAATATTAATTAAAAGCAGTAAAAATGGATTTGAAAAATAGAACAGTACACCTGTGTGAGAAAACAGAAGAACTGTAGAAAGTTTTACTAGGGAAAATTGTACCGAGTTGTAGGACTTCCAGTACAGAGAATGAGGGAAGTCAGAAAGGAATTAAGAAGTCAGGAGTAACAGCATAGAGAAATAGCTTTTGCAATAGAGCATTCAAATCATAGAATCAGCAAGGTTGGAAGGGGCCTCTGGAGATCATCCAGTCCAACCTCCCCGCTCAGCAGGGTCACCTAGAGCATATTGGACAGGGTTGCATCCAGGCGGGCTTTGAGGATCTCCAGAGAAGGAGACTCCACAACCTCTCTGGGCAACCTGCTCCAGCGCTCTGTCACTCTCACAGTGAAAAACTCCTTCTCACGGTCAGGCGGAACTGCCTGTGCTTCAATTTCTGCCCATTGCCTCTTGTCCTGTCACACGGGGCATCTGACAAGAGTTTGCCCCCGTCCCCTTGACACCCTCCCTCCAGGTACTTGTACACATTGATCAGATCCCCCCTCAGGCTTCTCTTCCCCAGGCTGAAGAGGCCCAGCTCWCRCAGCCGTTCCTCATAGGGCAGATGCCCCAGCCCTCTGATCATCTTTGTAGCCCTACACTGGATGCTCTCCAGTAGCTCCATGTCTCTCTTGTAGTGGGGAGCCCAGAACTGGACACAGGACTCAAGATGAGGCCTTTCCAGGGCTGAGTAGAGGAGCAGGATCACCTCCCTCAACCTGCTGGCAACACTCTTCCTAATTTAGCCCAGGATACCATTTGGCCTTCTTGATCACAAGGGCACATTGCTGGCTCATGGTCAATCTGTCATCCACCAGCACTCCCAGGTCCTTCTCTGCAGAGCTGCTCTCTAGCAGTTCAGCCTCCAGCTTGTACTTGTGCATAGAGTTATTTYTCCCTAGGTGCGGGACTCTGCACTTGCCCTGGCTGAACTTCATGAGGTTCCCCTCCATCCAACTCTCCAGCCTGTCCAGGTCTCTCTGAATGGCAGCACAGCCCTCAGGTGTGTCAACCACTCCTCCCAGCTTGGGATCAACAGCAAACTTGCTGAGGAGGCRCTCTGTCCCYTCATCCAGGTCGTTGATGAAGAAGTTGAACAGGATGGGACCCAGTACTGAGCCCTGGGGGATGCCACTAGCCACAGGCCTCCAACTAGACTCCGTGCCACTGATGACGACCCTCTGAGCTCTGCCTTTGAGCCAGTTCTCAATCCACCTCACTGTCCACTCGTCTAACCCACACTTCCTGAGCTTCTCTAGGAGGMTGTTATGGGAGGCAGTGTCAAAAGCCTTGCTGAAGTCAAGGTACACAACGTCCACTGCTCTGCCTTCATCTACCCGGCCAGTCATTCCATCCTAGAAGGCGGCTATCAGATTGGTTAAGCAGGATTTCCCCKTGGTGAATCCATGCTGGCTACTCCTGATCACCTTCTTTTCCTCCATATGTCTGGAGATGACATCCAGAATGAGCTGTTCCATCACCTTTCYAGGGATGGAGGTGAGGCTGACCGGCCTATAGTTGCCTGGGTCCTCCTTCTTGCCCTTCTTGAAGACTGGAGTGACACCGACTTTCTTCCAGTCCTCAGGCACCTCTCCAGTTCTTCAGGACCTCTCAAAGATGATGGAGAGCGGCCTGGCAACAACATCCGCCAGCTCCCTCAGTACCTGTGGGTGCATGCCATCCGGGCCCATGGATTTGTGGATGTCGAGCCTGCCCAGGAGGTCTCTAATCCTATCCTCCTCAACCAAAGGAAAGTCTTCCCTTCTCTGGACTTTCTCCCTCATGTCCAGGCTCCGGGATTCCTGGGGGCTGCCCTTAGCAGTGAAGGCTGAAGTACAGAAGGCATTCAGTAACTCTGCCTTCTCCATATCCCTTGTCACCAGGGCCCCACCCCCATTCAGTAGCGGTCCCACATTTTCCCTAGTCCTGCTCTTGCTGCTGATGTATTTGAAGAAGCCCTTCCTGTTGTCCTTGACATCCCTTGCCAGACTCAATTCCAGCTGGGCCGTAGCCTTCCTCGCCACATCTCTACATACTCTGACTGCATTCTTGTAATTCTCCTAAGTGGCCTGTCCCCTCTTCCACATTCTGTGTATTTTCTTCTGTSTGAGTTTGGCCAAGAGCTCCTTGCTCACCCWTGCAGGTCTTCTGCCCCTTTTGCTGCACTTCTGACTCAAAGGGATGTACCGCTCTTGAGGTTGGAGGAAGTGGTGTTTGAATATTAGCCAGCTCTCCTGGACCCCCCTTAACCTATGCGATTCCACCAATTAGGTCTCTGAAGAGCCCAAAGCCTGCTCTCCTGAAGTCCAGATGTCCAAATGTAGTGGCTCAGAGACAGACATCACCCTTTCTTCCCCCTCTGCCGCAGCACTGAGAGAAACAGAAGATCCATCTGCTTCTTACTAGTAGTTGCGATGAGGAGTGGTCTAGATGAGTGTAAGTCTGAAGTCTAGGGAAAGAAGCTTCCAGAAAGAAGAAGTGGCTCTGTGGAAATAAAGGACAGATGTTCTTACTTAATGAGTCCACACATTAGATTGAAAATGTGATTTATAATATGGGTGGGCGGTATGCTAGGTTTAATCTAGTTGGCATGAACTCATATAGCTGTTTAAGATTTTAGAACCGACTAATAGTCACAGAGTACACTAAGTCCGTAAAGGGCTATTATTCCTGTTGTTAGACTGTGCTGAAATAGCTATGCCTTCATTGCTGCTGTTTACCCTAAAATAAAGTAATGCACTTAAACATTCACTTGGATATCACATGCTAGGTAATTTGTGTTTTGCTTTGTTGTTTTTTTTTTCTCTTTGGCAAGGCCAAAAAGTCAAATTGAAACCAGACTCTAGAGTATCGAGAGAAGAGTTTGGAAGGAAGTTTTACTTAGCTACATATTAGTATCACAAGTGGACTCAGGAAATAATTGCTGTGAAAGTATCAAGTGTTTGGAAGTTTGGATTTGCCTCCATCTTCTTTCTGATTCACCATCTCTGAGATGTTTCACTCTGCATCTCTCTTTTCCTTGTTAATGTTTGGCTTGAGAATCAGTAAAGCTTTGGTCTCAAGTTTTGATAGAAATTGGTTGACTAAGGAGAGAGTCTGAGTCTGGAGTTTGTACTTCATGCCTCTGTACCACAAAAAGTAGTCACACAAAATAAGACCCGAGACTGCGCTGGTGTCCGGCCAGAATGAGCAATGACAGACAGGAATCAGGGAATGAAGGAGAACTTCAAAGAAGGAGCAAATACTTGCCTTGAGGAATGCGAGGAGCCTGTGTGTGAAGTAGGCAGCAGACTTGCAAACGTACCAGTAGGACTGGAAGTGAGCCAGAATCCTGACTACTTCTGGCATCTACTTCTCTGAGATGGAAGTTTCACTTGAAATATTTATGTTTCTATCTCTTAACAGCTGTAAAGATTTTTTTTTAAAAAAAAAAAGTCGAGGTTCTGATTCAATGCCTTGCTCTGCAGTTGATTGTCTGATTGTAAGGAGTGTGCATAGTCCCATTTGTATTAGAGGATTTTTGTAAGGGGAATGTTAAACTTGAAACCATAATGACATAATTATTCATTACAGCCTGGCTAATTTTAGTAGACAAATAACTAGAAGTGGAAGAAAAAAGATACTGAAAGATCTTTTTTTTTTCTCCTCTTTTCTCCTCTTTAGGAATTACTGAGACTATTTCCTGTAGTACRTACTCCTGAAACTTGCCCGCATTCTAAAAGCCACAAAATATGAGTCGTCCAGCAGTTTCTGAGGAAGTTTATTAGTCTTGATCTTTCATTTCTATTAGCATTCATGCTTTCTTTTTGTTAAATTTTCTTCATCTCAGTGCCTTCACATCATTGTTTAGTATAAGAGCTGCAAAGGTTTTAGAGCAGAAGACTTGGAGGATTTTGGAGAAAAAAGGAAAAAAAAACGAAACAATATGTGATATGACAGTGTGTCAAGAGTCATGTGACACTGATGGGTGATCGGAAAGAATACAAGGAGCAGCAACCACGAAGATTTGGGCAAACATGACAAAGCAAGCTGTGTGCTGTAGTAGAGTGTAACTGAGACCAGCCTGTACCTGCTTAGATGGAGACAGTCATGTCTGCTTTGCCTGTGCTCTGACATGGCTGTCTGCAAGCCAGTTCTAATCTGGAAGTCATGTAAACGTGAGACCTTCCTACTAAAGATCTGTGAACTCTCGTGTCTTGGCTTAAACAGTGCTCAGTAACMTACATCTAGACCTAGCATAATGTTTATTTGCCTTATACATCCTCCTTTTAATCTCTAGCAGTAGACTCCAGTATAATCTCATTAGCCTGTATAGACGATCTAGTATACCCTGTTTGCCAGAGCTTAGTTTTTGGGGGGCAGAAGATAATGGTCTTAATTCACAATCACAGTTTTTAAAACAGAGACATGTTGCATGGAACAACTTTGAAGAACAGACTGCACAGGCACACAGCTCTCCAAATCTATAGGCAACTTCATTTTTTACCAGTTTGCTCTACCTCCAGACTCACACACGTGTTCCCTGTCTTGGTGTAAGGTAAAGCCAAGAGGTTCTCGAAAGATGGTAGATGAAAATCTGCCTGGAGCGAAGAGTGCTTGGGAAGGAAGACCAAGAATTTTGTGTTGAGGTGCCGAATAGAAGTAACAGATGGGATTTCAGGTCTTAAGCTATTTCAGAGAGAGAGCTTCCATGCTATAGGATCAAAACAATTAAATTGTATTTTAAAGCTTCCATAGCTGTTTTTCTGGGATAGAAAATACTACATATTGACGGTCTTATCAAGAGATACTTACTCATACCATCTCATATCTTAAAAATGGCTTTCTTCAGCAAATATGAAACACTGTGTTTAAATGATATTAACTAGATCCTTAACAAGATGGATGTGGAAGTTGCTGTTTTATATTTCCCCTGAGCCAAAGAAAATACAAGTCAATATGTCAGGTATGCTGTAGCGGCTGTTTATATAGAGTGAATCTTGAGATCATGTTTGATTGGGCTGTTAAAAATGTTTGCCCTAGTGGTGTGGCTGGAGTTGTCAATGCTGAGATGGAAAGCTTGTGTTTTTTCTCATACCCATAATGAAAAACTGGCATTCTGTCTTAAGCTGGTATTCACACAAGCTTATGTAAAAATGATTAGTCATTCTACATGCACTCTGTTGTTTTTGCTACAATTAGGGTGTAGGCACTTAAATAGCAAAAGGCATATATTCACTCATGTAGGTATTTTGGTGGTATTATCTGTATTCCTSATACTCCTGCTTCTTTAGCCATAACAGAGAAAGTTCTAAGGAGGTTGCAGCGTGTTGCTGTTTGTTGCATATGAAGAAAGTGAAGTGTGGTTGGTCCCGGTGTACTTCCGTGAGAACTTGATATGCTGGCTCTCCCCYTGCAAGGGGATCTCTGATTGCTGCAGTCTTCCCTGAAGGATCTGTAGAATGAAACGGGTATGATATGTGCAACTCTTACCTGAGCACAGTCATGCCACTTGGCTGGAAAGCTTTTGCACCGAAGACAAACTTAATTAGGACAAGAAAGAGGTTATTGTTTGGTTCTATCCTGATACATTAGATAGGCTTGCATTTTCAAACATGTCCTTGACTGATTTTGAAAATAACTTGGCAGTTATAAGGAAGTTGAAATAGGTTTTATTTGATTTACTTAAGTGATGATTGTAAAGAAAAAATCAAATTAGAATTAAATATTCTAATTTTAATTAAGGGTATATCTTCAAATAGAATAGTTTGGCATGTTTTCGGTACCAGATAATCTCATTTTAGCTGTGAGTTATTGAGTTTGGATTTTTTTTGACAGGAAGACTGGATTAAGAGGGAAGTATTTAAATATTTTGCATTTGAGTATCCCTCACAAATGTGGATAAGTAGARAGGTACAGTAAGTGCTTATTTGATTTTCGTTATGAGGTGGAATAGAACTTCAATGTATAGCTCTGTATCAGTGAACAAAAGTTAATTTCAGCACACAAGGTGACTCTGTCATCACCAAAAAAGAAAAACATTTTCCAAAACAAACACGCTGCCTTTTTATTTATTTTTTTTTAATTGTAACCTGGTCTGTGTCAGGTAATTTGCCAGCTAGTTTAAGTGCTAATCTGAAGGCTGTGTAAGAGTTTATTTGGTTCCATTAGGTCCAACTAAACTTTGTAATACAGGGGCTATTATCCTGCCAGTTGTAAGGAATTTCTGTTTTATGAAGCAATGCTGACACAAAGACAGCACTGTGTAAGCTGCATCCATAACTGAATACTTTCACACTGCAATTTAGGAGGCGTGCAGTTCAGGAAATTGCTGGCTTCTCCTGGAGCACACTTTTACTGCAAGGAAAATTTTATTCGTCACTCAAGTAATTGGCAGTTTTAATACCTTGTTAGTAATTACCTTATAAACAAACTAATGCATAAAGGCAGAGCTCTATGACCTGTTATCTAGCTTGTAGTCTTATTTGACCAGTGGAACTGACACATGATGGTGGTATTTTTTGTTGTTTTTTATTAAAGTAATTTGTTTGTATTTATTATAAATACTTGCAGCTAAGAGTTAAAAAAAAAAAAAAAGTGTACCTCTACCAGACAGCCTGAGGAATGAAACACAATATGGAAAAAGAGCAGCATTGGAGGGGCTGCAAGATCACTTACCCATTCCCACATGTGGTCGGAAGGGCCATTAATCTAACTTCTAGTTCAGTTTTTGTGACAGGATTTTTTATCTTGAGCAGTAGCTGTAGCGGTAACCCCCCCCTCACCACCTTTGCATACATGGGGGCTGCCTCTGCTATCCTAAATGTGTTGCTTTTTTGATCCAAAACAAGTATTTCCAATAAAGGGAAACACATTTCAGAAGCAGTGTTCTTGATATTTATACCTGAAATTGCCTTTGTCTGCAATCTCTAGAAACTGGGGAGAGTTCCTAAATTTTGATCATTCATCATACTAGGTATAGGATGCATCACCACGAGAACTGACTTGAACTTGACAAGATACAGGATCATTTAGGGTTACATTCATTTAATTAGTCATGATCTGTTTTCCCTGATGTGCCATTAGTCCCAAATGAATAGCACTGTTGACATTGCTGATGTGTGTGTGTGATTCGGTATATTATGCAAGTAGGATGGAATGGCTGCTGGATATGAACATGAAATACGATGGCTGCAAAAATGCATATTTCATTGGAAGTAGAAAAAGATGTATTGCTAGTAGTAGATGAAGATACCCTTATCTTTRAAGTGTGGCAAAGTTTTTGTTAGGGAATAGTGTGATGCCTTAGTTGAAGTTTGAGCATACGTGAAGTCCAGAGCCTCTAATGAACTCTAACAAGCATGAGTTTTATTCTTTGTTAACAAGTAATACCTGTAGGATAAAATACTAAGTCTAATTTCAAAACACAAAGAATGTCTTTCTGAGAGGGACGCAGTGTCATGCACGTCTTCTAATCTAACTCTGTTTTTATGGAAATTTAGAGTGATTTTCATGCAGTAGTTGTTTTTTTGTGTTTTTTTGTTTTTTCAATGAAGCAAAATGTCTGTCTTCTGCGATGCTAGTCTAGGTGAGGGTTTCTATTTAACCAAACTAATCTGATTTCATTGCAATACTGTGAGATGCTGATCAATACAAATACTAGATAGTAGATATTTCTACAGTTCAGAAACAGATGATTTCTTAAGAAATGCTGATACACACATCTATTTATAGCATATAGATTTATGACTTGGGATGGCTAAAAGTGAATGTTTTGCTTACAGCTATACTATATTGTATTTATTGAACAAAAAAATATTTTCAAGTAAGAGAATTAAGAACTAACTTTTGTCAGAGTGACATGTAGTTAACGTGTTTTCTCTGGAAATGACAAGTCTTCTAACTATTGTCCTTAAATTTCAGGACCAGCAACAAGATCGTCAACATCTTGTTTGAACATCTGAAACCATTTCAGAATCTGGAAACCTTGGACCTAAGCAACAATAACATTTCAGAGCTAAAAATWCCATCATTTCCTTTTTTACAGCTCAAGTATCTGTAAGTAAAGCTTGACATTGTATTTTTTCAGGTTACTTTCAAAAAACTTGTTGAGAAACTTACACGAGTAGGTGTATGTTAAGGGRCTAAGAATTTTTCAATTAGGTGCTTATATTAAATATTCCCACTTTCACCTCTTGAGTATAACGTAAATTGCTAGCTTGAATACGTCAGTTGCAATGGGATGTTTTAGTTCCTAGAAAGTAAAAATCATTATCTTGAGATGAAACAAATAAATGCATTTTTGAGAGAAATAATTATGTAACAAAATAAACTTAATTTCCTTGTGATTGGTTCCATCTTGAGTTACATAGAGTGGACTTTTTTGAATCTTCCCTTAATCCCTATTCAGTAATGCTGTAATGCCAGAGCTATACTGAGTGAAAATAAAGTAATGGGGCTGCAACATCCTATACTTTGACAGCACACTGTCTTATGCCATTAATATGCTCCTGCAGAGTAGAGCAAAATTTTGATGTTGAAATACCATTTGACTGCAGGCTGAGCTGTCAAGAGCTGTAATTAATGTGACAAATAAAATTCCATTTATCAGGAGACAGGCAGCATAAGAGCTTTGTATTTTACTACTTGGTATTAAAAATTTATTAAATAACTGTAAATTTAACCTTCTAGACATTGTTTCAACAGGTACATTAACAGTAACCGAATAACCTCCATGGAGCCTGGTACCTTTGACAATTTGTCTAGCACACTTCAAGTATTGAAACTGAACAGGAACAAAATTTCAGCAATCCCTCAAAAGATGTTTAAACTCCCGCATCTGCAGCACCTGTAAGTGCAACCTACAATTGACTAATTGTTTTCAGGTTTTCCAGTGCTTGAACTTTAGCCTTTAATTTAACAAGAGACAGAGTGAGACAGACTCAGAAACATTACTACAACCTTTACTAACTGCAGCTTTACACTGAACAAAAATAGTCTTACATATTGGTGAGTTGAGAGTAGTCTTTGTGTTAAAATTACATTTGCCCATTAAAAGGAAAAAAAAAAAGGCTGGAGAAGGGGTAACTGCCATTCTCCTGTAAGGAGACATTTGAGAAAATGCTAAGTGAAGTAAATTTATATATTTTGGAGACTAGATCAGTTTGTGTGTTTTCTGTTTTCATGGTTACAACAAATGAAGGGAAAGAATTTCTTTCAGAAAGTATGGCAAGAAGCAATATGTTCAAGTAAACAGACTTCAGTCATCTTCACTGGCACAATGTCTATAAATATTTTACTAATAAAAATAGATAAAACTGTTGAATTTGAAGGAGACTGAGAACAGTTTTTTTATTATTATTATATTTATATCTATTTGAAGAGTGCAAAAAAGTTTACAGGAGGATGGCTAGAATAGGGCTTTGTCAAATCCTTAATGATTATTTTCCCTACTGGATAGTGAAGAGTTAAAATGATAAAGCCTCTTAGGTTAACTTTGAAAGTAAAAAGTATGCGATAAAAACAGGGAAGTAGTAGAATACTTGACATATCTGGGAACAGTGACTTGTGTCCTGTACACAAATACAAGAAAAGTTTAACTCAAGCCTTAACAAGAGAKTGTGAGAACAGTTGTTCAAACCTCAAGATTCGTTAATGATCTCAGTAGACTTTCTTCTCTTCAGCTTACACTAAGATTTTAAAAGCTGATTATGTGCTTACCTACGGAAGTTCTACTGATTAACAACCAAATCTGTAGGCAGATAGTTATTTTGCAGTGAAGGCAAAACAAGTATATTTTGCCCTGAAGGAAGTATTCAGAGGAGGAGTGGAGAAGAACTACAGGCACAGCTTACTGAATGTGCTTTATGGCTTTTGCACATCCAAGCACAGGAAGGAGTAGGATAGACCATATCAGGCTACCAGAGAGGAAAGCTGAATTCTTACAAAGCTGTAAGTTTGAAAAACAAAAATTATATAAATATGGAGAGAGAAAAATTTAGCTCTGCAGTTCCCTGGGGGAAGTAAGTTTTAGAAGGAAAGAATTCTTTTTGGTTTGGCGTGGTGCAGATTGATAGATCAAAGATCTTTTTGAAGTAGCTCATTGTGCTGTGAGGACCTTCTCCTAGTACTGTCTAATCCCATCTCTGCATAATGTATATAATTGTTGTTAATAAACATAACTGCTAATTTAACAAATGGTAACTGATTTAAAATTGCTATTATAAAACCAGTTAACAGTGTTCCTTGTGCCTACATGAGGGAGGACTTCTCTTTTTAAAAGGCTGAGAAAGCTGCTTGGGGTTGGTACAGATGTTAGAGCTGAGGAGAACCAATGATAAAGTATTATGAAAAGCAAAAAAGTATAATGTATCAGTGAATGCAGCTGTCACTACAGCTTGCCCTCCAGCTATGCCTTATAACTGCTCCCTTTCAGGATACATTTGGGTCCTAGCTCTGAACTACAAGGTGTGTGTGTAGGCAATGTAGCAGCAGTAGGGAGAGTACCAAAACCACTTTAAAAAGGAAGGAATAATTCATAGCTAACTGGTTGTGGGGAATGAGGGAAGAATGTGTAAGGAATGCTTGACCCCAGWTAAAAAAAGGAGAGAGATTACCCAGTGTGGGATATTTACTTTTTGCTTGTTAACTGCTACTGAAAAATTTGTCCTTTTCTTTCTGACTAGTTATTCATTGCAGTTACTAGCCAAAATTAGTAGCTGTACTGCTGGATAAATACTAAGAACTTCCTTTTTATTTTGAGAACAGGGCTAATCATTACATTCTAAATTCTATAAATTTGAAAATCAAAAAATTACCACGTACTTGTCCTCATTATTCAAAATACCACTGCTRTAAGCACAGTTAAACATCTGTATTACAGTAATATATTTGAATTTTATTATATCTTTATGTGCGCATGGATATTTAAATAATAAATATCCATATATTTAATAATAATATATAATATTATATTAATATATTATATAATAATAATAATAATATAATATTAATATATAATAATAAATATAATAAATAAATAATTTTGGTTCTAGAGAGTGAAGAAAGGTTGTTGGCATACAGTAAACTTATTCTGCTTTAACTGTAAAATTTATTGATGCAGGGAGCTGAATCGCAACAAAATTAAAAAAATAGATGGGCTTACTTTCCAAGGACTTCCAGCTTTGAAATCATTAAAACTGCAGAGAAATGGGGTTACAAGGCTCATGGATGGTGCCTTCTGGGGATTAACCAACATGGAAGTCTTGTAAGTGTAAACTTTCATATATTCTGCAATTTGGTATAATTGCACGGAATGAACAGAATTGTGTGATAAAATTTAAAGATGTTTTTGAATTAAGTTACTTTGACATGGTTTGAAAAGCAGCAAACATTAATAGGAGAATGGTGAAAAGAGCACATTCTGAATGCATGCATATAACTGTAGAAGTGAGCAGATTCTGCAGCTGTGTAGCCAGCAGTATGAAGTTAGATGTAGATCCATAGCAAAGCATGCATTAACTGAGTTTCTGAATCTTATGTCTTTTGTCTGTTTGTTTGTGTATATGTAGGCAGCTGGACCATAACAACTTAACAGAGGTAACCAAAGGCTGGCTGTATGGCTTGCTGATGCTGCAGCAACTCCATCTCAGCCAAAATGCCATCAGCAAGATCAGTCCTGATGCCTGGGAATTTTGCCAAAAACTCAGTGAGCTGTGAGTAGCTTTTATTCTATTCCAGTTTTGAAAGCAAGGTACATGCCAAAGCATGAGCTTCTTACCACTGATCTGTGATTTTTTCATAACAAAGTTTCCAAGGTGACAACAACTTTTTGTGTATGTGAGACGGTTATATTATGTTGAAAGATGTTGAAACCAACCATGACTGCTTCATTTTGCTGTGGCAATTGTRCTAAAGCTTTCACATAGTCATTTTCAAATGAAAGAAATCATTTTGCAGTAATTTATGAATTAGGGGAAATAATACACAAGTTATATAATCAAAAATTGTGTAGTAGGTTTTCTGATAGCTGTAATGGAAAGATTTTATTTTCTCCCAACTAAAAATTCAGTTGAGCTGAACTGAGTCCTAAMCACTCCAGCATAACCATTAAAATACATTTTTCCTTGAACTTGCAGAGATTTGACGTTCAATCATTTAGCAAGGTTAGATGATTCAAGCTTTGTTGGTTTAAGCCTACTAGTTGGATTGTACATTGGAAACAACAAAGTAAACTACATTGCTGATTGTGCCTTCCGGGGACTTTCCAGTCTGCAAACTTTGTAAGTTGACAGAACTTGATTTTTAAGGTCTAACATTATAATTTTTTATTATGGAAATGTATAACTGCAAAACCTTGTGTTAAATTTCCCAGATGAGCATATGTTTTCTTTCAGTAAGACTTTTTTCCAGAGTATTTGGGAGAGGGAGGACTTTCTCTTTCTTATAAGTCTGTGTAGAAGTTTATATCTCTAGAAATTTCGTCCTTCTGTTCTTAACTATCATTTTAGCTATGTAATGGACATCACCTAAAAAGAATCACTGAGAAAAAAAAAAAAAATTGATAGATGATGGTAACTATGATACAAACTTTCAGTAGCATTATCGTGGGAAAAGCATGTGACACTAGAGGGTATCAGTGCTGCCTGCTACCTCCAGCTGTGAAGTTCTGGATCATAGTTACGTCTTAACTGAACCAAAGTTTTCCATTATGGTTGGAATAGAAGAAGTCTTAAGACTCAAGTGTTACTATRAATGCTGACGCTTTTCCTAACTGAGCAAGTGTTTTAAACATTTGAGCATTTTTTAAAAAATGTATGCCATAAGGAAAGGGTGAGAAAGAAGTAAAAGAATCTAAAAATATTTAGCTTTGTTAAAATGTTCCAATTACATATCAGTGACCCATCCGTTAACCAGATGAGTGAAATAATCAGTTTTCCTTCCAGGCTTTGAAAAGGATGTTAACATTTTATTACTAGGGTTTTACTCATATTCACACCTTGGGAATCTAACTAAAATGCAGGTCAGGGAGTCATTTGCTGCATTCATTAAGTATACAGATGAGAGATGAAGGCTGTCAAGAGAGGAAGTCAGAGACTTGTGTGAAGTGTTTGAGTTTGCAGAGTGGGAACTACACTGTTGATTCTGTTCACAAATACCTCCAATCTCATTGTGTTTCACGATAATTAAACTTACGTTGTGAATGCCCTMGGATTTAAAAATGATTCCTTTATTAGTATATCTCTGTTCCTGTAAAACATTTTGTTTTGAAGGAGCAACAATTGATCCTCTCCTTTGCTATCATTCTTCGTCTCTTACGATATTCCTGTATCTGGTTATCTTTGCAGGGTATATGTGTGTGTTTGTTTTCTAAGGATTCTTACCTTAAACTTGCTGTTCTTGTGATYTTTTTAAGTAACAGTGGAAAGAGTATCCAGTAGATAATCTTCAAGCTCTCCCAGTAAAAACTGTAATGAAATAGCTAATTGAGAAAAGCCTCTCTCAAAATAATACTACAGAACAACTACCTCAGGGATTTTTTAAATGCCAGGTGCTCTTTAAGCTGGTTCTTTTTAATGTAATGTATGTAGCTGGTTCTTTTTAATGGCTCTTGTAGTTTAATTTTGTTTTCCTATCTTTAAACAGAGATCTGAAAAACAACGAAATATCATGGACTATTGAAGATATGAACGGTGCCTTCTCTGGCCTGGATAAACTTAGGAAGCTGTGAGTATGGCTACAGTATTTGTAGCTCATCATTCCTTGAAAAATTCAGTAATGGATTTAGCTTGTACTGCAAGGTGCAAACCCAACACTTACGACACTGTATTTTTGATAGCTGAGATTCTAGATAAAATTCCATTCTGTGCTGTGAGCATTTTAAAATTCTATTCTGTAATCTCTTTGTATTATATAAAAGAAATTCCAGACTTTTCTAGTCAAACTAATCAAAAATATATTCAAATTCTAAATTTTACTAATATAGAGACTGATCTTATTCATGGAAATTTTATGGAGACTTTACAAAGAATAAGGGTTTCGCATAATAGGAAGTAATGGTAAGTTTATTGGCAAATATTATGAAGGCCTASTGCCAGGGATAGTCTTTGATAAAGTAATGCAGCATGCAGTAGAAGTGCGTTCATTGTAGTGAAAAGATGACATTTTCAAATGCATATCTATGAAATAAAAAGATGCTTATGTTTATGTATTCAGAATAATCYGTATCACTGAACTGTGCACATTAAACACCTTTGAAAATCATTCTGTAATCTAGCAACTGAAGTGGAATAAATGGGTATATTTTAGAGATGTGATATTTTAGTGTAGTGGGGAAGGCTGAATGGTGAACATTAGTCACAGTTCAGAAATAAATGTCAAAAATGCAGTGTTTGCTATTTTCTTCCTAGGTCCAGAAATGCCCCATTTCATTACATCTGTTTTGCATTGTGTATTTGTATTTTTCAGGATACTACAAGGAAACAGGATTAGATCCATTACAAAGAAAGCGTTTTCTGGTTTGGATGCGCTTGAACACCTGTAAGTAGTAGAAATTCACATTTAATCCAACAATGGAAAAAGTGAATTTTGATACTAACTAAAACAAGAAAAGGACTAACAAGCTTTACTCATGACTGTTTGAGTGGGACACACCCTGGCTGATGTAGCGTTCTTAAAGAGGTTCTTTCATTTTGGAGTTATGCTGAATATGAATTTTGGATTTAAAGTGGAAAGTTTATAGCGTTCTTAATATATATAATAACTATTTAATACTGTTTCATTGATTACTGAGCTAGGGGATCCTTTGTATATCACTAATGTAAGAAACTATTGTTTGAGTCTTCATATTAAATGTATCAAGTTAATAAATTATTCTTTCCTCCTCTAATATTTTTTTCTTTTCCCCTAGAGATCTAAGTGACAATGCAATCATGTCAGTTCAGGGAAATGCTTTTTTGCAAATGAAGAAACTTAAAGAACTGTAAGTTTCTTTCTAAATATATCACTTCAAATGTATATCCATATATTTGTTGTATATGTGTGTTTRCATGGTGTTTTATGTATGTTTACCTATATGTGTGTGTACATGCACATTTATTTACTTATTTATAAAAACCTTGATGCAGGCRTAAATTCTCTTTGTAATATCTCTGAAGTCACATAATAAAGAGATGTCAGTGTTTTTTTCATGTGATGACTTTATTTAAGCGCGATAGTGCAGGATGGGAGGTGTTCATTTTCTRCTACATTTGGTATCTAGAATCCTCAGTTTAAATTGGCTGATCCTAAATACATAAAAGATAAAGGAGACGTTGATGTAATATGAGCAGTGCTATAACTGAGCTACAGCTTACTAGACCAGTGAAATACAGTACCGTAATTCTTTTGTAAAGACCTGGATGTCAGTGCTTATAATTGGGTCCTTCTATCCTGCAGTAGCAAAGGGGCAGATTGTCAAAGAAGTCGTGAAGCGGTCACCAGGAAGAATGTATTCTTTTAGWGGGTTTCTTGTTTTTTTGTCCTTTTATCCTCTTCCTCGGTTGATCAATACATTAGATTTTAGAACTAAATTTTACTGAAGGGGAAAACACCGTCATTGTTCACTGTGTTTTGAGCACAGCTCATTCCTTCTTTTGCCTGTATTTCATTTCTCGCCTATTCATATCAGCCTTTCCTAGTCTGCTCTATTGTATAATTTAGCAGCAAGCTAAAGAGTAATAAAAGATGCTATTGTCATTATGAGTAGAAACTACGTGGAGCTAGTCTAGAGCTTTTTAATTGTATTCTCCAGATTTCTGTCCTTGGTCACCCAAGCAGTTGGTTATCTACTTCATCTTATGGTTGGATGCCATAGAGAAAGCAACGATCAGCCTTCCAAATTTGGTTCATTCAAAGATTTCAGTTTAACATCATCTTTATCTTTTGCCTAGCCCGTTTCTGTAGAAGGCAGCAGCCATGCTCCTGCCCATAGCCAGATACTGCCTGCTTTTCCTCTTCCTTGAGTTGGATGTGGTGGTGTTGCTTGATTRGTTTGCTGAAATTGCTTAGCCAGCCTTGAGACAAACGCTAAGTTTAGCRCAAGAGAGAGCAGTGGGAGCACAGAGCTGATGAATAGCAACTCAACATTTTGGGGATTGTTGTGCTTCCTCTGAAACACSTGGTAGACATCGGTTATAGCTGATGAAGATGTAGAAAAGTGTTGGGAAATACTCTTCCAGAGTTCAGTATAAATTCCCATCTAGTCACTTAATTCAAAGGCCCTATTATCTGAAAATAGTATGAGAAATAATGCATCAGGGTAGCTAAAAGTGCTTGGTCTCTCTGTCTTCTAAAAATAACAAGAATGCCCTTCGCACTTCAGTAAAAGATGATCTGTTTCATCTAGGTGTGAAAAAGTGAGTTGGCATCTACAGGTCTTATCTATGAGCTTCTTTTCTTTTTGTGCTAATTGATATATCTTCAATTATGACTAGATGGTTATCTCCCTGGATCCAGTATTTTTGCTTTTCCTCCAAGAACAGATAATATTGCAAACTTCAAACAGGGGAGTTTCATTATTTAATCTAGTTTTGGATTAAAACTCAGAATCACTATAAAAAACTGAGAACTCTTCCTACTTCAACTCCTGATTCAGTGTGCTTTACCAAACATCCTATTTTTCCCTCACGTTTTTTCTGCACATTTTTTTCTCTCTCTATGAATGTAGTTACTCACAAAAGTTAAGTAAGCTTGCAATTATTTCTGCACTTGTTGCAGTAGCGCTGACTATTGCTTATCTTCCTGTCCCCCCTTTTTAAATACCTTCCCCAATATAAATTTGGACTGAAGTGCGAATGAGGGAGTGAAATTGTCTCGACATTTTTTTTATGCAAAGCTTTAGCTCTAGAGCTCCTCCCTTTTGGGCTCTTCTCCTAAGTGCCCATTCTGCGTGTCCCAGTGCTGTTTGCCATTTTGTTATCTAATGCAGTACAAAGCCAGACGGCTGCTTGGACTCATAGAAATAGCAGAAACTGAGAGTAAAGATTAAAGATTTCTGCTCTGTAAAATTTAGAAGTTCTGACAATGGTGTCCTCACATGTGTGCTAAGTAACGCTGGTTTCTTTCTCTAGTAATTTATTTATTTAAGTTAAAATTTAACTTTATATTATTGACTTGTAGTGCTTGTGTGGATCTGTATTACAAACAGAAAAGCAAGCAAACCAGCGTTTAATGTGTAATTGCTTTCTCTTAGGCACTTAAACACATCGAGTCTCTTGTGTGACTGCCAGCTAAAATGGCTACCACAGTGGGTGTCGGAGAACAACTTTGAGAGCTTTGTAAATGCCAGTTGTGCCCATCCTCAGCTTCTAAAAGGCAGAAGCATTTTTGCCATCAGCCTGGATGGGTTTGTCTGTGGTGAGTATAGCCACTATTCCTTATTCCATAGAACAAATTTTGCTGAATGGATTGGTTTTGTAGTGTTTTCTTTTGTATGTTTTGGTTTCTCTAACAAAATGGAGAGGATTTAATATTTATTAACATTTGCTTCTCTGTTCCCAAACTTTGATGTAGAAGCTTGTGGTTTCACAGAAGATGGGGAATGACATTTCCTTGA
The DNA here is from genome assembly GCF_003343005.1 of Rhea americana. Taxonomy (NCBI): domain Eukaryota; kingdom Metazoa; phylum Chordata; class Aves; order Rheiformes; family Rheidae; genus Rhea; species Rhea americana. Next base: position 110,008 of record NW_028187066.1, on the reverse strand, counting down.
TTCTTATTTCTTGTACATCTTACATAGTGCACAACATGGTGTGCAGAGAAAGCTCAGCAGTTCTTGGTGGAAAATGTATATACTTCTATATTTAAAATATGAATATTGTTTAGATAACTATAATTTTTAAAGAAAATATATTTTGGCAAACTTAAGCCATTTTTGTTTTTTATTATTTATAAATTACTTTCATACTTCGTAAGAGTTGAGATCTTCCAAGGCTGAGAAAATATGAAGGTAAAATAGCCGTGCTGGCCTCAGCTCTGTCCTTCTTTTACGTGTACTTGTTGTTTACTTTAAAAATGATTGGGAACACATAAGTTATTGTCTATTTTACTTAAACTGTATTTTAAAACATAAAATTTCCACAGTTAYGCTACCAATATTTTGCATTTCAATAGCCTGGAAAGTGAATCATAACACATAATACAGTATTTTTACTTTAAGACTTTGCATTGTAAATACTTAAAAGATGAACTTGTCCCTCGTCAATCTGAGGTGATAGCATCCATCTTAAAATAAAATCTTTCTGTGTGCATGCAGTGTACAGTAACATTCAGTATCAGCTATTTTAAACAAAGTGAAACTAAACATTCAAAGCACAGATGCAAGTGCCCTTGCATCATAGCTTGCGTTCAGATGCTGTGATTGTGTACTTTCATACACTAAATAGGAACTTTGAAACTCTTGGATAATTAAAATCTGACTAGTTTCCTATATTTTTGTTGTGTACATTTTATTTTTATCCTACTAAAGAAAATTCAAAATTTATATTCATTTGAGAAGAAAATTAACCATATTTCATATGGCCAGTAACTTTCCTCACTTAACAAATCCAACTGTTTAATTTTGGATGTCTCTATTCTAATGCTTTCTCAGTGGCAAACAGGCACAGAATAGTTTAAAATAGTGTGTACAAATGTTGATTTTCTTCCCTCCTGTTAGCAGTCAAATGTTTTAATACGTTAATGTTAAATAACAGCTGCATAATGAATGGTGTATAATTTAGCTAGTGTTGAAAGGGAGAAGCTGACGTGGACATTGCAGAAAATAACTGATTACTAAGTAGCTAATGAATTTTATATCCTACATATGATAAATTCATTCTGTCAAGAAATTAAGTTGGAGGTTTAACATACAGATAGATAGCTAGATAAACTATGAGGATGATGATCTTTCTTTTAGTTTCTGAGCCCTTGTTTTTATTTAACTTCTAAACCTTTAAGATATATTAGCAAAAAGGAATGTACTAAGAGTAAGTTGTTAAATTTAACACACAAAGTTATTGTGAAGCAGAAGCCATCATAATCTTTTAAATACAATCAGTGTGTGTTTCACTGTTTACTTTATTACATCTTTACAGTGCACCATCACTCTGTCTTTGGGTGTATATACACACCCTGCCTTTAAAGTTTAAAATGGCCACCCTTGCTATTATGGAATTATGAAGAGGAGTTAGATATGTCTTTTCTGAAATTTAAAATAAATAATCTATTATACATGCTTTATGTGAGTGTGTAATCCTCCAAATCACATCACGTTACAATTTTGGAAGCAAGCAGGAGACAGGAGGGAGACATCCTAAAATTGTTAATGTAAAGCAATGTTAGGCTGTCTTGTTCCATATCTGTGTAGCTAAAGTATAGAAAATTCACATAATTTATGCTTTCTAAAACTGTCTTTCAAATTGAAACAAATCCTGAGACATGTCCATACCAAAGATAAAACTGTGGAAAGAATAATAGCTGCTTTTGTGACATGTCTTAATTACTTAAATTTAGCACAATGATACTAAAATATTACCGTTTGAATGATAGATAGCCTGTTTTCCATTATACAATTGTCAAGCAGCTTCTGCAGAATGAGAAATATATTCTTCAAAAGAGATCGATTGAGTGCCTGCATGTATGTAATACATCGGTATATATGTGTGTGTCTGTGATAAATGTATTCAGACACACCCACATACTGCAGCACGCACACGTTTTATTCTGTTCCAGAAAAATGTTTGCCAATTTTATCTTGAAATGTTCTTCTGTATTCTGTAACATCCAGTTACTTAACTGATTTTCTCATTCCCCTTCAGAATAACTCAAATTTTAAAATATTTTATTATTCTATTGATAATACAACTAAAGAAAAATGAAGTGTATTCAGCACTCTTTTCACCGAAGTAATTTAAATATATTTTAGTTTGTTTTACCTTAACAATCAACTCATTGTGCAAGTGATACAATTGGTCTTGGAGGACTTAACACATGGGTACAAAGCAGGAAAACTAACCAGCCTAGGAGATTCTTAAAGTCCATACCTGTGGTCCCAGATCAGGGGATCCATGTTGCCATTTAAGTAGAGCTCAGCTCCAGACTTGCAAACTATTTTGTAAGAAGATCAAGTTCAGGTGAGCTCCACATCTCTCCTCCTATTCTTCTTCTTTTTTTCCTACCCCCAACATGCATTAGTGAAGTTCTTTCAGGAAATCRTACTTTGCCCCTGGTATGTTGTTGCCAAGAGAGATGAGATACAAGAAAGCAAATGGACTCAGAACCTGGCTATCTGCAGTGCAAGCAGGGTCCATAGTAAGGAGTAGTTTGGGCCCAGGGCTTTTCCTGCAGTATATGCAAAATTTGGGCTTGTGTCTCTTGGAAATTGTAATAYACAAAATTTTTAGTTTGGGGAGACCAAGTATTTTAATGCCTACTGCTTTTGTGCATTTGACATAAATAACATGATTAAAGTCAGTTAATTCTGGAAACTGACAAATGGCACKTCTACAGTAGCTTTCCAATAGCAAACAATTCTCCAGAATATAACCTCTTGAAATTCTTGCATGCTGCTCTGCTTAAAAGATTATCAGCACTGCTGCATTTGCAAGGTGGACCAAAAAGCCACAAATCGCTGGAACGATGACTTTAGTACTTGACTGTTTTTTGTGGGTTTGGGGAAAACCCTGGACTTTACCTTGCAGTTTTCTGCAGAAGAACTATACTTTCAATAAAGAAAAACTGGTATCAGCCTGAGGTGTTGTAAAGGTGAAGGGTGGGCTTCATGACTGACATTCAGCATAGCTCTTACASGGTAGTTCTTTTTACTTTAGTGCTGCTGTTGAACAAACTATACACACAGACTGCTTTTAAATATGTTTTCTGTTCAATAAGAGATGACTTGGTGCAATAAACTCATAAATATGGCATCTTTAAATGCCCTAAGGCTAATGAAATTTAAAATGAAAGCATCATATATCCACTTTATATATATACTTGTCTGACTCTTTTCTCAAACCTATAAAACAAGGYTTACAAACTGTTTTTAAAAAGAGTACTCAGGTCTCATGTATATTTTTCCCTTCCTCAGTCTTACTTTTTCTCTCTTCTCCTCTCTGTRCAGATGATTTTCCTAAACCACAGATCACTGTCCAGCCAGAAACCCAATCAGCGATCAAGGGCTCCAATTTGAGTTTTGTATGTTCAGCAGCCAGCAGCAGTGATTCTCCAATGACTTTTGCATGGAAGAAAGACAATGAATTACTGCATGATGCTGAAATGGAGAATTATGCACACCTCCGGGCACAGGGTGGTGAAGTGATGGAGTACACCACCATCCTTCGACTACGCAATGTTGAGTTCAGCAATGAAGGGAAATACCAATGTGTTATTTCAAATCACTTTGGTTCATCCTACTCTGTCAAAGCCAAACTTACAGTAAACAGTAAGTATGTTACTTTTTGTATGTGAATTTTAAAGATAGAACCATTTTAATCAAGATATGTATACATATATATTTTTTTCCATTCTAATTATCATCATCTTGTAGAATGTTGCTTAAAACACTGAGACAATTTCTTAAGGTGTATCTGGGTCCAAAATCACCATTTATTTTCTAATCTGGCTCCATTGTGCTGAACACTTTAAGACCATAGTATAGGCAAAAAATTAACAAACCCAATTTAAAATAAGTCTGACAGAGTGTGTGTAACATGGTGATAAAACCTTTGTCTTTTCCTTCTTCACAGGAGGTAAGTATATACTCTGCATCAAGGTACTGTGGCAAGATCATGAAGGATGCTGATAGCAGAAATGAAATTTTGACCTAGGTGATCTCACATACTTGACGACTCCCTCCCTTTCTATTTGTTAGCTGCTGATAAATTTAGGTTGTATGTTTTTCTGAGATTTATAAGAACAGGAAGGATATTAAAATTAATAATACGCTTTGCAAAAGAGGAAAAGTGTGTTTCATTTATCGTTCATTATTCATTTTTAGTATCACTCACTTTTCTTTAGTGCTGCCATCATTTACAAAGATCCCAATGGACTTAACCATTCGTGCTGGGGCAATGGCACGTTTAGAGTGCGCTGCAGTTGGGCATCCTGTCCCCCAGATTGCTTGGCAGAAAGATGGTGGAACTGATTTTCCTGCAGCACGCAAGAGGCGTATGCATGTCATGCCTGAAGATGATGTATTCTTTATTGTGGATGTGAAAATCGAGGACACAGGAGTTTATAGCTGTACAGCTCAAAACACTGCTGGAAGCATTTCAGCTAACGCAACATTGACAGTCTTGGGTAAGAAATTGTCAATCCTTAATGGCATAAWTTTTCCTGAAGAACAGAAACATTCTGAACACTTCTAAAAATCATGCACTGACGAAGGATAATATGTTTTCAAAACTTTATATAATAGAAACAATACTCTGAAATACTTTTTACTGATAYGTGACTATAGGTAAGAAATATACTTCAGCACACAATCACTGTTATGATAAGGTAATAAAAGTTAGTTATGTTTCATTTCTCAGTGTGTATTTGAAACAGCATTTAATATGTAGAAAAAGAAAAATGTGCTCTTGTTTTTGTTTAGAGTCAGGATATTTCGTTAACTTTAAATTCCTGTCATTTTGTCAACTCTTTATAACCTAATTTGCATTCTTGAACGGGTGTGATTTGACTTTTTTACCTTTGTGGGGAAAGCAAGCATCTAGGTCTGATCAGTTGACAAGTAAACTGTAGACTTSTAGTTCAAACTCCATGGATACATTTTACCTGAAAGACTATAAGCTTCATTAGGCCTCACTGATGTATTTAATTTAGTTTTTCCTGTTTTAGCTGTGAAGGAAAGAGACGTGTTCCCATTCTTGCAAGGTCATGTAGAGCATAAAGCTTATACTTTTTTTTCAGAAACACCATCATTTTTACGACCTTTGCTGGATCGAACTGTAACAAAAGGTGAAACTGCAGTTTTGCAGTGTATTGCTGGTGGTAGCCCTCCACCCCGACTGAACTGGACTAAGGATGACAGCCCTCTCGTGGTAACGGAGAGACATTTCTTTGCTGCAGGCAATCAGTTGCTAATTATTGTGGATACAGATGTAGACGATGCTGGGAAGTACACTTGTGAAATGTCTAACACACTTGGAACAGAGCGAGGCAACATCCGTCTTAATGTAATTCCTACTCCCACCTGTGATTCTCCTCAAAACATTGCCCCATCCCTTGATGATGATGGATGGGCCACAGTTGGCATTGTGATCATAGCCGTGGTTTGCTGTGTGGTGGGCACTTCCTTGGTGTGGGTGGTCATCATCTACCACACCAGAAGAAGAAATGAAGATTGCAGCATCACAAATACAGGTGTGTAAACTGAAGGTTTTCACTGGATAGGGAAAAAAAAGAAGTGTTTGTGGTTAATTTGCAGTTACTTTCTTATAGGAACATTTATGTGTTTTAACGTGTTAAAGAAGAGTGAACTGCTTGTTACCTTCAGTACTTCTTGCAGGCAAATTTAAAAATGCTCCTACAAATTCTGAAATATACTGATGGATTCTGTGCATATTTTGCTTCACCACAGATGAAACAAATTTGCCCGCTGACATTCCAAGTTACCTGTCATCTCAGGGGACACTGGCTGAAAGGCAGGATGGGTATGGTTCATCTGAAAATGGCAGTCATCATCAGTTCCTCGCATCTTCCATGGGAGGGTGTTTCTTACAACAGAGGGACAGTAATGGTAGGTGTAAAATGTTAAGCACATTTTCCATATTGCCTGAGTATCTGCAACTTGTCTTGTGTCTTTCTAATGAATGGAAATAACACCAATGAAGCATCTTCACTGATGTTTAAGAGTTGGCATGTGATTTATTAGCTGCTGTTTAGTCTTGGGGGTGTATTTAAACTGATTATCACACTTCCAAAGCAAGAGTGCCCACAAGGAATTATAACAGCATGTCTTCCTCTGTTTTAGCTTACAAAAGGTGCTTGTAATGGAATGTAGAGATCGGTGGTAATAGCAGTGTTACTGTTAGCATCATAAAACTGATTAAACTTTACTTTTAGAAAAGGTCTTGGGATCAGAGTCAATAAAGAACTTAAGGAGACTGCAAGTTAAAATTTGCAATATTTAACATGTAAACATCTGACCTTCGAGCATCTAGGTCCTGCCTGGGTTAGGGAAGAAGAGGCATGTTTCTTGAAGGAGTTGGAGATGGAGATGAGTCAGGAGTAATGGTTGAGGCAGGTGGGGTTGGAGCAGTGGTGAGAAAGCTCTACAGTTGTTTGATAGTGGGAGGAGCTGCCTCTGTGCAGAGCAAGACGCGTAGAGCACGTCCATAGCTTTCAGGAACTACTGAGCTGAAAGGCAGCAGCTATGTTTAGCTCTTCTGGCAGTCAGTGATACCCTCACACCCTCCCATCCAGAACTTTCTCACTTTCACTCTGTGCTCCAAAAGAACCCTAGGTGGTATAGCATGATCCTGACTTCCAGTGCCAGAGGGGAAGAAAATCCTTAGTTCTGATCCCTGTAGACAGGCTTGTTTTGTTATCCAATGACTGTATAATGGAGTATAGTCCAACATGTTCTCTGTCAAGCTAATTAATTGAACACTTTCTAGAATTACCCTTTTCTCCAGAAAGTTAGATTAAACTTAAGCAAGGTGTAACTATACTGTGAAATGTAGTTGTATAGATGGGATTCTAAAATGAACAAACTTGAGCAAACATAAGTTACAACTTAAGAAAATACCRTATACTGACATGTTAATTGTATTTTTAAGGTATTTGCCATCTAGACAACAGCAGTGAAACAGACTTGGAGGGTGTTGCAGATCCATTTCTGTGCCACTATCTGGGGACCTCAGGGACTCTGTATTTAAAAGGAAACACATATGGCTCTGAGGCTTTTGAAGTGTACAACACAAGTAAGTTTAAAAAAAAAAAAAAAAGTTTTAGTCCTGCTTTGATCTTGTATTACGATAAATCTAYATAAAGATTTCTCATTTTCTTTAGGTTGTGGCCCTGACCAAAGAACAGCATGCCTTGACCATTATGAGTCTGGATATTTAAAGAAAAAGGAATGCTGTCAGTACTCACCTCCACTGGAAGATCCCTTTGACCAATGTGTTGGCATTATTGGGATGCAGGCTACAAGTAGCAAACTCATTAACTCCATTTATACTCAGAATGAAGGAACTGGACTAAAAAGCATAAGTCTGAATTCAGACACCTTTGATTTAAATAGGAGTTTGGAACCCTCATCTATTATCAGTAACAGCACTTTTATGGGTATGTTTTATGGGTATGTTTTTTACTCAAATTGTCGGTATTGTTGCTTACTTGCAACACTAAGCAAAATTAATTTCACAGCTTTTTCTTCCCCCTCCTRCAACAAGTAATTCTGTAGTAGTGCTTTGATACTCATATAGCTAGCACTGTGAAAAAATTAATTTTATTCAATTTTGAGTGGGTTTCTTTCTGCATGTGTCACTGAATGGGAGATAATTCAATATGTGAAATCTAACTAGTTTCAAAAAAGGTAGAGGTATAGGAAGTAGTTGAGGGTAGGCAGTGTGGGAGTTGTGTTTTTTATTTTTTTCCCCTAGAATAGACTGAACTGTAGTTATTGCCTAACAAGAGTTTATATTACCGCAATGTCTGTTTTTTAAGGCATGCACAGCACAGTCAGGTATGCAGAACTGAATGCGTAGGCTCTCTGCTGCAGCACACRAGGACAGTTAGATGTTCAAAACTCAGGACTGTACCAGGAGTTAGTTGGGATGTGGGTCCTTTCCTGTTTTGTAAACAGGACAGCTTGAGGCATGTTCAGAAACAGAGCTGACATGCATCTAAGGAATTCTTAGGTCAAACACAGTAGTCCAGTGAGGTAGCTCACCTCTAAGTCTTAACTATTGGTCCTCTTCTACTTCTCAGATAACCTAGATTCTAAGCAGCGTTATATAGAAAGTCCCACATATTTAAAGTTCAGGAAGAGAAAAGTAATTGCAGTAAAGGTACAGAATGAGCAGATTCTGAAATTACCAAGAGATCTTAATAGCAGCTTAGCTAAACAAACAAAACACACTTTAAAAATTTTTCTACACACATTTCTTCAGTGGCATGACTTTTATCTTAATATAGTTTGTAGATTTCCATAAATATTAGGATACTTCTGGTTTCCCTTACTTAAATGCCTCTCCACAAACTTCAGACATAACAGAAATTTTTAATTAATGGGCAAAAGTTGTACAAGGTTCCAGGAGGGCTCAGAGCAGAAGTGAATACTACAACTCTCTCTGTATAAGTTCATATAGTAACACAATGTGCCAAAACTATTTACCTTTCAAAGTAAGGCTCTATGGGAAAAGTAAGACCTGCCTACCCCTCCTTTCTCTTTTTTCTCATGATGTGAATGACAAGAGAATTAACCCAGGTTTTACAATTTAATTCAAGTTGCAGAGGGAGGCAGGGGGAAGGAAAAAATGTTACTTTTAACTCTGAAGCTCACTGAATTTGGGGGGTTGGTTTGACTGGTTTGTTTAAAATGCATATGAACACACRTGTTGCCTTCATCTCTGTGACATCAGAGTGCAAAATGCAACCCTGATACCACGTATTCTTTCCTGGCTCATGTGTCAACAGTGTTGTTAAGGCTTCAATTTGCCCACTCTTGCGAGTGAACCTGTGGGAATGTGCATCACTGGACTTTTTGTTCTCTAGGGGTGAGAAGGAAGGTAAAACTTCTGAAGTTTTCACCTTTCAAAAACCAGATGTTCAGACCATAAAACGTTGCAGATACATCTGGCAGAGACCCTGGGACGGCACACTGCCTCCTGGCTCTGTGCCACTATTCTTGGCCTAGCACTGTGCAGATACGGCTTTACTARCCATGTCCTGTGGAAAGAAGTTCTCTCACGTGAAGGGATAGCTAATATGACCGTGAGGTTCAGGTTGATTTATATTCCCCTCTACCCTAAAAAGTCTTTGCAGAACTGCTTATTGTACCCACTCAAGTGACAACGTCATTGTCTTGGGTACTTCATAATCATTGGCCATCTTCATTCAAAGAACCTATGGTTAGATCTTGGGGTAGCAACTGTGGAAGAAGTCTTGATACATTTCTCGTATTCATTTGTGGGAGTCACTTCTTCAGCATCGCCAAAACTTTGGCCTGTTTTTTGCCCCATACAGTTGCAATGAAGAAAGACAGTTGGCATTAACATCACTATTGGGGCACAAGCCAGGAAGTTCATAGCTTTTTTTTTTTTTTTTTTTTTGCTTTAAGGCATCAATATTTGTTTGTAGCTATGATGATGTGAGGCATATCCTTTCACGTTGTGTTAGGAATAAAATTGCTTTGCAAATCACTGATGCAGATGCAGACCTCATCTGAATCMATTTTCAGTAACTTCTCAAATTACAGTTTTGCTCTAAACCTTTGTTTCTACCAAACAGACAATACTAAAAGTATGAGTGTTTGAAAACAAAATTCTTAATGATTGTAGTGTAAAGTTGTTTATAAAAAGTGAGTTTTCCAAAATCAGTCTGTGGCACATTCTCCTCGGAAAACAGGTTTTAAAGTACCATGTACAGCTACTATGCTTTGCAATAGTTACATCTTTCTTCAGTGAAAAAAGAGAAGGCCCTTCATGTTGAAGTGTTGACGCTAACGCCTTCCCAATGGTAAAGAGTGAAAGGAACACTATTTTTTTTCTAGCTAATATATCCAGGATAATTATTAACAGAGATTCATCTGAAATGCCAAATTCTTTCTGGGCTATGTCTATTCTAGCCAATTGAGGGAAAAGAGATATACAGGTGAGAATGAAGGGAGAATTTGGCTGGCAGAGCCTTTATTAATGTGAACTGCTAGCTAGAAAAAAGACTTATTTTAGCATTCAAATTGAATGGGGGAGGGTGTTGTATTTCGTTTTCTTTTTTCTCCCCCAACTGCATACAGATTGTGTGCGTTGTTCTTTTATTCAAGAACAGGACAGGGAGAGTGTTCTGACTTTGCATTAGAAGATTTCTTGTGATGTTTTTACAGTTTGATCTGTGTTCTTCCTCTCCCCCAAAAAAGAATGGGGATGAGAATAGTCATAAAAACAAAGGTAGTTAAGTAAAGCGTGTTGTTCAGAGTAACTATCAATCAGCTCATTTACTTTAGATATGGTTTTAATGTCTCAGCTGGCAGAGTCTTGCATTATACTTGTGATCCCATGGCTTTTTTTTTTCTTTCTTTTTTTTGAGGAGGGAGAATAATAGTTAAGAAAAATCTCTCCTTTTATTATTTTTTTTTTGCTTGAGTTTATCCTTGTGTTCTAGTGTTTATCCCTTAGCAAGACACAAAGCTGTTAGCACCAGTATTTCTGTACTTACTATTTACTATCTTTCAGGGACATTTGGAAAGCCTTTGTGGAGGCCTCAGCTGGACTCTCTTTCAAGTTGTAAACAGCCAGCAAATTATCAACCAAAAATGTCCCATAATAATCCTCATGCCTCGTTGGACTTTGACTCAGAGGCAGACGAAGATAGGAAAGAAAGGACAATTTCCAGAGGAGAAAATAGCGTTTATGCTTACAAACAGTCTCTTGAAAACTTTAGGACTTCTACTTTCCAATCCTGTGATTTGGGTACATAGCTTCTTTTGGACTTGTCATTGCTTTCTGGAACCAAAGAGATACTTTGACATACTACCTCAGTGTGAAATTTTATTTAAAAGGGGAAAAAGGAAGGGCAAAAGGGAAGAAAGAAACAACATGATGCTATGAATTCAGAACAAATAAATGCATTTTTATTCAAATAAATGAGAATTGCCAAAATGTTCTAATTTTTATACAGGGAAGACATTCCTTATAAAAATACTATATTTCTAATTATTTTATAGCTTTGTTTAATGCAAATATATTTTGTAAATTAATGGTGTAAATAATACAGCATATGTATTTCTATGTCAGACTTCATTTTATTGATGCGAGTAGTAGGTATTCTAATTTTGTAGTTACTTATACCTTTTACAAATGGAAACTCCATGCTGTTTGCAGGTATCATGCATATTATTTGCACATTACTTTTAATAAAATATGCTGCCATGTGGTCTCGGTACCACACTAGTGTATGAAGAATGAAAAGCATTGAATATATGTTTGTAGATACCAGAAATGCACATTGCATATGTAAACCGCCTTCTGTTGCCTGTTTACGTGTTTATTTGTCTAAAACTTGTGTCTTTGGATTTACTGTGTTAAATATGTTCAGTTTCTACAAGTGGGTGTGATCCTGCCATAACTACAGGTGGGTTAAAAGTGTTTATGTAAATAATAATAATAACAATAATACAAATCTTGCACTTTCTGAATTCCCACTATCAAATATTTATGCACATGTTCTCAGTTTGCATGCACACAAGGCTGAAGCACCAGCTGTCTGTCCGTGCATGCATGCAAATAGAGCACATGCATCTGGTGGTGGATATACACAGTAGATGCACAAAAACATAGCAARTAATTTAGTAAAAGAAGAAGAAGAAGAAAAAAAGGCACTGAATGTCTGCCTGGTACCATCAGTCTTTTCTGTGTGGCTTAATGTTAAGCATTTGCCAAATATTCAGTGCATGTCCAAGCTTTTGCTTTCCCATACCCTTTCTCCCTCTTCCCTGCTTCTGCTACCACTTCCACATGCAACATAAGAAGGTAATTCAAGTACAAGATAATATTTTCTTTGGTTTAACTTACACTTCTGTTCTTTATTCAGCTGCCCTTTTCTGGTTATAGATAAATGAGATCTGTGCTTTATTCAGTTGCTCAGTCAAGTTGAGCAATTGTAAATTCTTGCTGGATTAAATTTGCACTAATGAACCCAATGCCTTTAACCGTACAAAGTCATAAAAAGAAGATTGCTTGCTGTAAGATATTAATTAAAACTAAGTGAAAACACTCTTGTTTCTCTACATACTGAGGCATAATATCTTTAAAAGCTGTGATTCCTGTTGTCATCAGTGCATTAAAACTGTGAGAGTCTAAAATTGTTAATATTATAGGACATCAGCTTTTTATATCTGTGGACTTTGAAGGTGCAAACTTGCATAGTTGCCAAATCTCTTCTTTTAAACTAAATTAAAAGCAGCTGTTAGAATAGGCCATCACAGACATCATGGCTAAAGCTAAAGCAAAAGTTTCACTGCAGAATATAGCTGAGCTCAGGACTTTCTGTTGTTTGTAGCCAGAAACCTGGTACCCAGATCGCTATGAAAGTTTCCCTTTAATTTAGGCGCCAGTATTGGAGACAGGAAGTTAATCCATCCTTAGTCACTGGTGGTCTGAGTGTAGAGAATGGATTTTGCCTGCTTTAGTTTATCATATTGCCAGATTTTCTGACTCTCATTGTTAATTTGTCTTCATTGCTGCCAGATGTGGTGATGTGGTGACAGACATTGATATGAGTATTTTATTATAATTAAGTGTATTTTGAAAGAGATTAATTTTTCCTGAGTTAAGCACAAAGCTATAAGTCAATAAGCCAAGAAATCTTAAATTTGATTCACTAAATAAATCAAAGTAATTTATCTCCTCTTTCCTCCACTGGCCCTCTTTTGGGGCAGGCGCAAGGGAAGAGAAGCAGGGCAGGGGCATGACAACTTGCATTTGTAACCAGACATTGCTTTTTCAGTCTCTGTCAATGTCAATTATCTTAAAAAAAATGAAAGTTAAAAACAGTAAGTAACATCTTGCATTCTAAGATTAATGTGTTAGAATCCATGTTAAAGGTCCATCATGAAAAACAGGCTTTTAATTTGTTTTCTGTATAGCGAGGAAGAGAGGAGACAGTTGGGACTGGAGACAATATCATTTTTTTTTCATTTCTCTTTCATCTTTTTCCACCTTAAATATTTTCTTGGACCGAGTTTTGGAGGGTATGAAGAGCCTAGTCTCCCATGGATTCCTCTACCCAAAGAGCAATTCGGGGTCAATGACTGAATTTTGCCTGAATTTTAGATCCTTCCCACGAAGTTTCAAATAGCATCTTAAAAATACAAATGGATACAGTTTTACTTACTGCCTTAAGTACCCAAGAAATGGGAATGAATGCTCATTATTCATTTTGTCAGTCTTGAGTTTTCATGTTTAGGAAGTTAGTTGTGCTTAAATATAGTCATGTTTGGTAAACTGCAAGATACTTGCAATGTCTTAAAAGTTCTTTTTAAGA
>NW_028187066.1:0-96480 GCF_003343005.1 Rhea americana | reverse complement strand
TCCAAGATCCAAGAGTTAGGGAACTGGTAGTTTGATCATTTACATGGCTGAAAGCTAAATTGCCCAGAGAGATTGTGGAGTCTCCTTCTCTGGAGATCTTCCAAGGCCYGCCTGGATGCAAYCCTGTCTAACATGCTCAAGGTGACCCTKCTGAACAGGGAGTTGGACTAGATGATCTCCAGAGGTCCCTTCCAACCTTACTGATTCTATGATTCTAAAGTCCGAAGTTGATAAAATGAGGAAATRATTTACAACCAATAATAAATAAAGCTTTCACGGCATCATAGAAGAATTTTAGATTGAGGAAACAAGTGTTGCTGAATGACCAAAGAGTTTGCCATTTTGTGGCCAGCAGCAATTGGAATCATGTCAAGGGCTAACTTGCAACTTGTAAAATGCTCTTTAAAGGCAGTATTCTCTTAATACATTGCACGACAAAAAGTTCTGCCAGATAATACAAACAGTGAGGTGTATTGTTTCTGCAAGCGCTGAATAATGATTGTAATGCTCTATGGAGTTACCTATTTACCAGAAGTCCTCTGAAGCAGTCATTTCCTAGATGGTGTGTCTGAGATGACCCTGTGGGATACCTCCATAGTCTAAACTGAAGCCTGTATGTTACTGTTACTACCTTGAACATTTAAAACATCAAGGTTTTAAACTCTACAGTATTTTAGGACGAAAACTTTTAACTTGGAATTATTTTTTTTATTTTCTTAAACTTTAATTGGATCTTAATATTGCCATGGTCAGTCGTATAGGCCCAAACTGCCTGTTGAAGAGGACTGCTACTTTTTTWAACTGAGGAGTCAGTATCATCAAACATTTTTACTTCAGTCTCAGAAATTTCTTGAATATTTAGGTCTTCAGCTGCTTTGAAGAAGTTAAAAACTAAGACTTAAAAGATTCAAAATCCAGTAAATATTTGTGAAGATTTACACTGCAGATATCTGTATGCTGCCAACCTTACTAGCCAGAACCATAACTGGGAATTGTGTTTTCATTTCAAGTGCAAATATAAGCAGAAATTGAACTTGCCATTTTCAGGGCTTCCTGTTAACGGGYATAACGTGTCGTAGAATTTTGTCTTGATTAGTGAAGTCTTCTCCATTCTTTTCTGTTCTAAATTTGTTTGCTGCTTTATGGTAGGGAATGTGCCTGACCAGCTTGATACGTTTTTGTTTAGCAGCTACATCACATTCTTCCTTTTATTTAAAAAGAAAAGGTGAGGAGAGGGCCTCAGGCTKTTCAGTGAAGAGAGGAAAACAGTGTAGAAAAAGGTGCAGTTCTTGTGCATATGGYTTTACTCGGGTGAAGAGCTTACCARATACCTTCMCTTATGGTATTTTATGGAAGTTTTGCATCTGAGAATAAAAACCGYAGTGTCTTTGCTCGCTTAACGTGTGGCTAAATGCRCTTATCATGGTTGTCTGAAGTATTAGGACTCAGTAGTTCCACTGAAATAGCATATGTCCACATCCTATCATTTACTGAAAGATGTGGGAGGCCTCTCTTACTTCCTCTGCTGCTTTTTCTCTTGTAGCACAATACTGCTCCCCTGTCCCTTAGGGACTCTTTTTTTGGTAACCCACACTACTCTGTTTCCATTTTCTTTGCTTGCTTGTCACTGTGCTTACAGACTAGRACAAATGTATTCAGTTTATAGAGCACAGCATAGTTCAAAGCAGAAGTCAGTAGTGGTTGGGTGCTGGAGGAGAGGAGGGGAAGCATCAGGAGACAGCCTTGCTGCAGCTTTAGGAGACTTTCTGTATGAACATACAATAAATGTATAACGGAGGAGACAGAATATATAATATTTATAAAATACTGTATGCATTCACATGGTCTCCATGATACTTTTTATGTATTTCAGTTCCACTCATTCTCTGTGCTGTAAAATGCCAAAAGCAGCTATGTACCAAAGAACATGTCATCTGGAGAGTTATGTTTTACTGCATCTAAAATATCCTTTTCTGGTAGACAAGAAACAAGATCCRTTTATTATTCCATGTTTGTGCTCAAGACTAAATATTGTTAGTGTAATGCATATTTTCCCAGAGTCATGTGGTCCATGGGGTCCACTGTGTCATTATGCCTATCATCAATGTGTCTTGAGAATGCTATGGGACGACAAGACCCAAAAGTAAAGTTGGTAGTAATTTAAATTCACTGCTTTTAAAAATAATTTTAGGTTTTATGAGTTGAGTCCAGAATTTTATTTCCCACACAACAGAAGACCGAAACAAATTATTCTGTAAATTATGGACTACTGATAGTACTTCAGTGTGATCTCTTTTCCTCAGCCATCAACACAGTGACTTCAAAGGAACTTCCTTGTTAGACCTGTTCAGTTTGACGGTTCACCAAGTGCTATTCACCAACAGATACAATGCAGGGATTTGCAAACTGAGCACACGTACATACTACGTTCTGAAATCAATGGCAAATAATTTTAAACTCTGCAATTTTAAAATATGATTTCACTGAAAATTAGAATTTTCGTTGCTTGACGAAACTAATAAGATCTTCKGAATATAAGACAAATTTTGAGATTTTGTGTACTGATACCTTTACTTTGAAAAACTTGGGTGTAGCATGGTCTAAAGAATCCCTCATTTGCTATTGCAATGTGTGTCCTACAGTCCATCCTACTAACAGTCAGCACTTCCTTTGTATAAGTGCATGGAGAAACCCTGACCTTGGATCCCCTGCTGGATAATCATAACTCAGGTAATGGATATATTGCCATGTGAAATAGTGTCTTCTTGCAAGAATAAGGTTTCAATTCTTTTGAGGCAAAATGGTTCAAAAATGCATCAGTTCCTATACAGTTAAAGAAACTGTATTTGGCACTAATCCTCTGTCTAGTTACTTATTTTAGACAACTGTGGAAAAAGATTGTAATGGAAGAATGGGCATTGATGTTTTCTTTATGCCCCACCTTCCATTTGGTGCTGCTGCAACATGGAGTAGTGAGAATTTTACTCTTTGTTCATAAAACAGTGGTGAGATTTCATGCRGATTTTCTTAAATGTGCAATACCTAACTGTCTTTTTTTGACCTGCTGATATGCCACATGAAAGGAAAGTAGGCAGAGGTGTAAGGCTTTAGGGGAGGAAGGCTGGAGTTCCTGCCATATCATAAAGTGGGTTTTGAATAATGCTCTTAACTTGTGCAGGTTTTGAAAAGTTTTGTTCTCTTAACACATCCCAATAAGTTTATCAAAAAGTGACAGCTGGCACTCCATCAGGCCTTGAATGGGGCAGCTGTAGCTCTTCTGCAGAACACAGMGTATGTTTGAGCTGGAGACGCTGAGATACTTGTCTGATGCTTAGTCCACATCTGGCAGAATTGTTGCTGACACAGAGCCCCCCAGATGATGAGAAGAGCTGCATTTGAAGATGTGCACTTTCCCACATTGAGATTTTCTGAAACTATTTTTCAAAATCATATTGATTCTAGACTCAGAAATAGCCAGAGGGACTTATTTTTCCTACACTTGACATCAAGAGTTTCCCTACTTTGCTCATGACCTACCTCATTGCATGTAGATCATGCAGCCTACTGTTTAACACAGCTGAAAAGCAGAGAGATAGCATAAATATTTGATCCACTGTTACCATATAGCAATCATAACACATCTCAGAGWGAGATGTTTGCTCAATAGCTTTTTACAGCTGTGGGTCACCAGCACAGCCGTGAAGAAGCTACTATTTGAATAGTAGTGGTGGGAGGCATATATATACAAGCCAGTTCTTGCAACTGGAACTAGTCGCTCTACTGGCTTAAAATAAACTGTACTTGTGCTGCTACCTGCTGTGGATTTGTATGCCAACAGCATTGGGACAGCATCGCTGCTACAGCAGCCAACTGCCCAGAGCCTGGCTTTTGCCACACGCTGATCATATTCTTTATTAGCGTAAACTTCTTTCTCTGTTGACCTTCCCTCAGGAAAGGGGGAACATAGCTSTCTTCAAAATTAGCTTCCACAGCCTCCTCTGCAAGCTAAAGAAAGCATCGGGGGCACTAGCAGCAGCCTCATCCGCATTAGCTGTGAGCAGGGAAAAGGGAGTCTATGCTCAGATTTAGGCAAGGGGACAAAAACTATGCGTAATATAGTACTTAAAATGAATCAAATTTCACATTACTGTGACCACACAGTAGGTAGAATAGTAAAATGATGGTGGTGGTGGAGAATATGACTAATTAGAAAGCTGTGTTAGCTTAATGAATAAAACTATGATTTAATGTAAGCTGAAGTTCTTTGGTACCTTTTTAAAAATGCAAGTTTTTGTCTATTGCTCGGTAGCTTGTAACAGCTGTTTGTGTTTCTTTCTCCTACCAGCACACGCCATCTGTTTCATCTGGAAGGGTATTTTTGTTCAAAGTAGGTTTAAAAAGAGAAAGAGAAGCTGAATATATGACAATTATGATGCTGAGTCACTAAAGTCACTTCATTTTGCTTAAATCAGAACATCAAAAAATTTCTTAAAAAATTATTTTCCACATGCTAAAAATGAAATGCTTTGATTTTTCAATTTGAAATTGCTTACTGTTTTATTTTTAAATTCTTAACAAACCCTTGATATTCCAATTGGAACTGAAATACAGTATGCAGAGCCCTTCGTGTTATCAGGGCAACAAAAACCAGACGTAGAAGCTGATAGGGGCAGAGTTGTTGCTTGTTGTCTCTTCCCCACATATACCTCTCTTTCCAGTCTATTTGATCTGGCTTTGGCTGGTCCCTGTGGGTTAATTCTCTTTACTGCTACAGCACGTTTCTCTTCCTGACTTCTTCTAAGTAGTTCTGACTCAAAAGATTTTTATAGTCTTAACAGATCAGCCTTGATATACCTTTTTTTTTTTTTTTTTTTGCTGTGTGATTAGACTAAATTTTCTGATCTCCATACACTTTGAGAATTGTAGAAGGTTTGTCCCTGTTCTTTCTGCATAACCTAATGTGATTTTGTTTCCACAAAAGCACCAAGTGAATTCTGAAGAGCCACCTTTGCACTTGCTAGGGTGGGTTAGCTACAGCCACAGCCCTGGGGACGGGGGGACCAGCTCCACCCTCTCAGACATGCCTTGGTGCCACAACTCCCTGCCAGCACTTAGCATTCATGAGCTGTACGTGAACGGTCCAAGTCATCATTCCCACTAAAGTGGAGTGTAAATAAAAYGCTGCACCACACAGTCTTCTCAAATGAGGCAGCTGAGGAAATTTCTTAGATTCTATGAAATTTGATTTTTTTTAAAAAAAAGTTAAACAGCACTGTGCTGCAGAATGTTTGAAATCATGTTCAGCATTCACAAATATCATAAGCTATCTTTTTTCTTCTACATCTTACTGTCTGACAGAGAAAATGTTCAACAAGCAAACAGAAATGCAGTTGTGTAGGAGCAGAGGCTGACAAGGCATCTGGGAAAGACAGTCCTTCCTCTTTCCTCCACCAATTTTTTCCATCTCTTCAACAGCCTTGAACCTTCTTTTTCCTCACAAATCATTCTTAAATGGAGAAGTAGGGATTTGTGAGTATATTTCATAGTGATCACAAAGAAACTACTATATAAATTTGATGGAATTTTTCATTTTTTAATGAGGTCGTTCACAAAGGAGTTTTGAGTCTATGTGGGCTGCATGTTTAAGCCTAATATTTTCCYGAGGAAAAAAAAATGGTCTGCTTTTCTGTGGCCAGGTGTTTTATATAGCTAAATTAAAATATGCCTGGAAAAGCCACGGTTATTCTCCTGTCTGAAAAGTAATATATATATATATTTTTTTTGGTAATATTTAACATATATCATTTTAATCATGTTGCTTATTTCCTAGTGTTTKCTCTTGGACAATTTTCTTCTGCCTTTAATTTCTTTGAAATACTGGAATCACAAGTGGACATTCGTTTCCTCCTCTTCTTCAACCATTCTCACAGATGTAGCCACAAATCAATTACGGGGCTGACATAGCATTTGGCTGCACGGCAAATGTTCCATAATAATGCAGCTCAGTAAAATGTGGAATTTCTGAGGTACTGCTTGTAACATTTTCAGTACTGTTGTAAAATCCCAACCATGTCAGCACAGGTGGAAGCAAAGTCATAAATAAAATGTGCATGTGTATGTGTACGTGTATGTGTGCGTGTGTAGGGTGGGAGGGAGAAGCCGAGGTTGCATATGCTCACTCTTCCTGAAGGTTCACCACTTTCATGATTTAAAAAATTAAAATATACATATATATATATAAACTCCTTGATTACAATCAAAATAATCTTGCTAACAATATTTTAGAGAGGGAATACACTAAGAAAATTGAAGCAAATAGGCTGTTATTGTTATGATTAAGAGTAGGTCCTAGTAAGCCATGACAAGCTTCATGGCAGCGCACCAAATCRCTGTGAAAGAGCCAGTTCACTTACCCACTATGAGCTTCTGCTGCTTAGAGGACTGAGCTGAGCTGACCTTCATTATCTTCAAGGTAAATCGTCAATGAGCTCAAGCCCTATCCTCATGGTTTCAGGACATTATATGAAACTTTTGCTTTATTGTTTTGTTTGGGGATCAGCTGCAAGAGGCAAGAAGTCTAGATATTTCTTTTTTCCTTTTCTTTTCTTTCTTTTTATTTTTTTTTTCTTTTTTTTTTTTTTGTCAGAGTTAATCAGCTTTTAATCCCACTTCTTTTTAGACCACTTAAAGGTAGGGTAATGTTTCAGAGTACAGCTAATGTGGTTCAGTAAATGCTACTGAAGACCTGCCCCTCTCCAGCAAGGAGGCTCCTTCCATACACACGGCCTATTGAGGAGCTCGACCATCCTTCCCAGATCAATAAACACTTTCTGGCTTTTCCCTTTGAATTCACGAGAGCAGGACTACTTGGGAGTTGTTACAAAATATCTGTGAGGGAAACATTTGGACATAACTTAGAAATGAGCATGATGAGCTGGTTCCGCTGTACTGAGTTAGATGAAATTTGGGCTCTAGGAACATTGGCTATCTTACAATTACTGCTAGGAATTATTACTGCTTAACAGCCAAATAATAAATTCAGTCTAAGAACCACTTAGCCATTACTGCAATCATCACTAGAGAAATGTGATTTAGAACAAAAAACCGAGTTGTAGTGCACATTTATAAGCCACATATACTGTGRCTAACATTGAGCTGCATGCAAAGCTGATGTTAAAAGAATATTTATTTTCACAGTCATATACTCTAAAATCTGATATTGTCAAAGGTAAAAATGAGTATTTGACCTTATCAATATCTTCATGCAGATTCTCTCTCTAACTGCCTGGAAACAAGTTGTTTCTTAAATACAGCAAAGTATGTATATAGTACTTTCACAGTTTAAGTTGATTTTAGGTAAAGTCTACCCACTAGTACACAACTGAATTCTAAACTGGCAAGGATTGTTAGACTTTAAAATTTGCAGAATAAATCAGCTGTCTTATTTGGAAGAGTAAACAATAATTTTTCTTTCCTTTTTCTTTCTCTCTCTCTCTCTTTTTTTTTTTTTTTTTTTTTTTTTTATATATACTAGCGTTTTCCAAATCAAACCCACTTAAACCTAGGCTCACTTGTCCAGCAAAGTGTTTAATTTAAGAGAACATTCTTAACTCTATTCTCAGCAGACCTCAAAATCAATCTACTTTTAAAATTTGTAATTACTCTGCCTATTGTGAAATAGCATAGTTAAAACCAATTGCTCCGAAAGGTAAACAGAAATAGCATCATTTCCCTTAACCTTGTTATTGTCACTATTCTCAGTCTCAGAAAATGGCAAGGCAAGGAGTGTATGTGAGTGTGTACGAAGAATATAAGACATGGGCAGCATAGATGTGTGCAAATTGGGAGGAGGATTGGGAGAACTGGGAGGAGCAGAGATGGTCAGTGATCAAACTAAACYGAGAAAATCCAAACAGAACAGCAGAAAGGCTCTGACTGGCTCCGCTCTGCAGCTTTCCCTGTAGGCTGATGGTGGGGGCGAGAGGAAAGAGAACAGAAAGTTTAACAGCTGTCTGCCACCAAGACGGTCTCCTCTGCCCATTTTGAACTCTGGCGAATGAACTGAAATCAAACCGCTTTGCTATAGATAATTATGAAAAAATCTTCTACCGTCTTGTACCATCCCCACCCAAACAACGCACCTGAAAATGCTCTATTTCTTCACGTGCACCATGAAGAACCCGTGGTGGGCAGTCTGTGGTGATGGTGAAGGTTTTAACTCCGTAGGTGGTAGTTACTCTGAATTCTTCTCACTTTATTTTCGTTGTCCAAAAGTAAGGCCTGCAGCCTCACATCACTGTTGCTATTTTTAGCTCAGATGTAACAGATTTTTTTCAACAGGTTTTTAATTGTAAGCTGATTTGTAGCTGACACTGAAGCTGAAACTATCAACACGGTGCCCTGCAGTGCTGACTTCAAGTGCTCATATAGGAATGGAGGACAGGAGAACTGGAGATGATAGTCACAGAGTCCTGTCCTTTTTGCCAGTGTTATGCCATATCTTGAGAAACAGGTAACGCTCCACTCCAGAAGCCATCTATGTTCAGCTTAGGTCTCCCGAAACCTGTTTGCTAACAGTTAGGAACCTAAGTTTACTCAGGACAGGCATTTATTCGTTGCAGTAATATTTTTCAGTAGCTGGAAAGAACTGGAACCATAGCCAGTATTTAACCTCCAGTACATTTCTAATGAACAAGCGTATTCCATCTCAGCTTTCTTTTGCCRGGTTAAAAAGCCAAATTTTCGTACTTCCTTTTGACTGTAACTCTTTTTATTTGATCAACTTACTACCCCCCTTTCTGACATCTCTTTCTTCTAAACTTACCCATCCAACCAAACATCACAGTAAATCAACATTRACAATCATTTGAAAAATTACATTTATTTTGAACATTACATTAAATATGGAAATGTCTTCAGTAGAAACTGGAAAAAGGTGATCCATAGGCATATCTTACAAGTCTGTTTAAAGCCTCCTTTGTTTGTGGAGTCCAAAAATCTATAATACATCCCTACAGAACTCTGCAGAGCTACAGGAACATAAGTAAACAGAGGAAGGAAATAAATAATTTCTGTTGAGTAGAGTCAAGAAAAGCTATAGGTTTGTTCTGAGACCAGCCATGTTACACTGGCCAAATGCTAACTTGTTTGAAGTCAATGGCAGTATTCCTATTTACATTAAGACTTTATTAAGGTTTTAGCAGTTAAACACAGTACTAGCGGAATGGAACACTGGAGTTAGATTTCCCTATAAAAATGATCCCTTTTCTCWTTAATGCATCCAATAATTAGTTGGCACTAACAACTAGTGGAAATAAATCAATTAGATCAACTTTCATAAACTGCAATTTCTTAGAAACCTTAATATTAATGAAAAGCAAGAACATACTACACCACTCTGATATTTTAGCCTGCCAGATCTCCATTCTGTTCACACTGAATATGCTCTGCTCTTTAAAGTAAGTGAATAACTTTAATTATGCTGTATCATTTTAACGTTCTAGCCTAAAATCTGGAACAATATATGCAGGAAAATGTAGTGAAAAGAAAAAAATCAAAGCTCTATGCTTTTTTCAGGAGGTGACTAACTAAACAAGTGAAGTCATATTCAGACCACCTACATGTCCAGTGCTGTTGGAGCAGTAACTCTTGCATCTAAGTTCAAGAACGCAATGAACAGTTCAAGATGCAAACTTTCTCTACATACAGTCAGTATAGGACTGGATGACTTTTGCGACTCTAAATTTAGGTACATTGTTGGATTTACCTTGTAGTTCTTCAGTCACCTAAAAGTAAGACATCTGCCTCATCATCTACCCTTATTGTGATTATTGTGAGATTATTGTGTGATTATTGTGATTATTGTGAGAACAGGTGTCCCATTACCACCCCGGACCATTCTTAAAATTTATATTTCCAGAGAGCAGTTCATTTGATGTGTCTCTCCTTTACAGGGAACCTCCACGACCGTACAGACTAGATGTCTAACTGTTAGACAGTAAACTTTTAGTGGGATGAAATGAATCCCAAAACAGGTAGTAGACAACTGAAAAAGGCCTGAATCTAGCACCTATCACAGATAGCCTGAGAGACACATTTTCTGAATCCCAGTTGTGTTTGGCAGAAGAGATTTTTTTCCCTATGTACATTCACAGGTTCAGGTTCTTTAAACCTAGTGACCTCTTTTCATATCTCTCTTTTTTACTTTCAACTGAGACTCATGAGATATAAACATAATCTTTTCTCCTAGATTATAATCTCCTGGATTATAAAACACAAGTGGAGAAAGCTGCCAYGCTGCTATGTTCAGATATTTATGTTCTCAGCGGCTCTTTGTCTCTACTGTCACCTTCACATTGAGGTAAGGCCAAGAAGGTGAAAGCAGGGTATTCTCTGACAGGGTCATTGCTCTGGAGAGCTAAAGGCAGCCTCACAGCTGCCRTCAAAGAATCCTCAAATTCATACTTATTTCAGCCCTGAAGTCCATCTTTGAAATGCATCCGATGCCTTTCATTTCCGTTTTCTTTACTCTAGTAAATGAGAGAGCTGACTTTGCTCTGGAGATGTCAGATTAATCTGCACTGGCTCAACAGCAATTTGCTTTTAGCTTTTGTTTTGCTTTGCTTTTTGCTTTTGTGTATTTGGCAAAGGTTTTGTTTTAAATACTATACAACCAGCATCACCTAAAAGGAACAGATTTTCTCACAACAAAATGCCTTGCATCTTCTAATCCTCTATTAATACTTGTTAAATTAAAAAGATCCCTCAAAGCACAAAAGCACCTATCAATAGAAGAAATTAGAAGGATTGAGAAAGATTTTTTCATTATTATTTTTTCATCCTATCATTGCTGAAACACTTCACTGAAGTGCTTTAAGAAAAGAGTAGTAATCCATGCTTGGCAGGGGMTGTTTGAGCCCATCACGTCCACCTCCCCCTTTGGAAGTGCTTGTTTTTCTCCAACGACAACGAAGTGTGCTTTGGGCAGGGAGATGGGACTTAGGGAAATATCCTAGGTTAGAGAGAACTGGGCCTGTGCTCTAGCTTTGTGTTGCTGTTCTCACATGTATTGGAGAGCCTGCTTTATCACTAATATACACACATTCAGAAATATTTATGTATGAGGGTCTAACAGCTAGGATTTCATTATTAAACTGGATGAAACTACAAACTCTTTGTTTAAACACAAAAATGTGAAAACAGGCACAGTTTTCATCACGCACTGCCCAAAGACCTAAAATATTCCCTCTGATTAAGAATCCTGGGAGGTGAGCCCAAAGAACATGCAGCAGTATTGTATTTAATTTACTGTTTTGTTATAAAATGTTCCATTATGTAAGTATTTATTTTGTAAGTTTGAATGGTATGATTATATTTTGCTGCTGGAAACTCTTAGAACTTTATACTACCACCTAGATAATTAAACAAAAGGTAAGGTGTTTCTTAAGATGAAGAATGAAGATAGAGTTTAACAAATAATTTTTCCACAGAAAATGCTGCTCCCTATCAGAGATCCTGAATTTTTTTTGACTTTTTCTAAACAACTCTAAGCTATAAATTTCTTTCCTCTCCTCTCCTCTCCTCTCCTCTCCTCTCCCCTCCCCTCCCCTCCCCTCCCCTCCCCTCTTTTTTTCAAGTTTGAATCTTTGAGTTTCTCTTAGTGAAATTTTAAGGTGCTTCTCAACCTGCGTCTTCAATTTTTCAAAAATGTGCAAATATTATCAGTTTATCTCATGGAACCGAAACACCTGATGTGCTAACACATCAAGAGCCTGTTCTTCATCTATCAGAAAGGTTCACTCCTAGCATCATCTGTAAACTTAGACAGCAAAGCGCGATTTCTAGGTTGGGAACCTATAGAGGTATGTGAGTATTATCTTCACTGTCTAACAATTTACCTTTGCCTTTCAGATGTGATCTCTTTTTTGGAGCGAATCAACCAGTTCCTTCAGAGATGACATCCAGATGCGTCTTGCTGGGGCTATTCTCACTAGACCGTGGGGGAAGCCAGGCAGCGTACCGCAGTACTGCCCTGCACAGCTCTCCCCCGTCATCCCAGCAGAGCCCACTGTCTTCGTGCCTTCTCGACTGCCTTCAAATCAAAGTCCAGGAACTGCAATGCATGCCCTAGGCATCATGAGGTACAAATGGCATGGCAGGCTTGCTTCATTTCAGAGTGCTCTATCTTGGGAGGAACAAAATAAAACAAAGCAAAAAATAAAACAAGAAAATTCAGATCAGAAATAATGATTTCTCGAGTTCACAGAGTTGCTCAGAGAAGGCCCAGGCTTACTGCTCTGGCTGCTGCCAGGGTTAGGAGGCAGAGCTTGTCCCGACCAGCACACGTCACTCTGTACCATTCGGTCTGGGACCAAGCATCAGTCCCTTGGGTGGGTGACTCCATCCGGTGCGCAACAAACACTGGAATCTCACAGGTGAGATTTAGATCTTTGCTGGGATGAATTCGTGACTTGGTTTGTATTAAAARCTATAGCAGCATCTGTCTCCAAGTGCAGACAGAGGAGAAGAAATAATTCTGAGCATATGTCAGTTCTGAGCRTCTGCCAGCAAAAGATTATTCCCCTTTGGTTATAACTGTATCTGTTTGTTTCCTCTTACTCATCCAATGGTCCTCTGAGGAAATTATATTATTAATGTTATTTTTTAATAAAGCTGTGGCTACAATCTTTGATTCAGTAAACCTATGGTCACTTGTGAAATGAAAAAAAGGTGAAAAGAATCATCACAAATAGGAAAAAAAAATCTCAAAAATAAAAAAAGAGAGGGGGAAACACATCTGTAGAACCCAACACGTCAGCATAAGACAAAAACAGCACCCCTCTCCTCCCAAATGCGAGGTTTGTCAAAAAGAAGTACAAATAAGGWTGTTGATGAAATACTTTGAGTTAATTTGAGCTGGAATCTCAGGAATTAATCAGCAGTCCTACTCAGCAGTTTTCTCCAACTCAAGGGAAGGGGATTTTTTCCCACTGGGTTCTTTTCTACACTGCACAGTATTTGCAGTACTCTGCAGTATACCAGTACAGCACAGGTATGCTCTTGGGATRATTTTCCATTCAGTGCCATCAGCACTGAATATTTTCTCATAATTTGGTCTGACTGCTGGTAGAATGTGTTGGGAGCCTTCAATGCTTCATATCTTGGGAGGAAGGGTAGTATGAATTTATAATTGGGGAATATTGATAAATTTACTTGAAACTGTCCTTTTTGGTTATTTTCTATGTGTCTTCAATATTTTATTTCATTGCATTTTACATACAAGGTATGCAAAATGAAAACTTGCTCTTGCTGAAATCAAGCAACTTTAGAAAGGTCAGGATTTAACTCAGAATTTTTTTGAAAAATTAATTTTCATTAAAATATAGAAATTACTTTTACAGATATAAACCTTTTACTTTATTCACTCACTTTACATAAATAGTACCATGTGTATCAGAGAGCAAATGTACTAGTTTGAATTCTGAATTCCAATCACTTGGAAATCTGACAATAATTTTTGAAGAAAATAATGCAAAAAAAAAATCATTGTATAATCATTTTACAAATCATCCATAAAATCATTTAAACAGCAGTCTTCTGGGGAACAGTTTTTGCACAGAAAATAAGTTAGGTTCACTGGATTAGTTGTCTGCAAGAAATAATTCAATGAGCTCTTCAGTTAACTTGACGCTAATCTGACAAAAAAAAGCAAGACAAAAAAAATAGGTCTGGGGCAAAATCTTCTGTTTACTCTTCCTTCCTTATGCTCACAGATAATCTTTATTGGTAGCAATTTGGTTTTAGTGGATAACCAACAATTTATTACTAGGTTCATGCAATATTGCTTTTCCAGCTTGCAGAAACCTATTTCTTTCATGCATAACACTTTTTAATTTATCACCTCTTGAGAGCACTTAAGCAACTGTGATTCAATTAAACCCATGTTCAATGGCTGTGCCTGTGTTTCACTCTTGGCTGATAAAAGAAAAAGATGGGATACATTGCAATTATTGATTGAGTATTGTTTATTTATGGCTTCAGCCTGTAAGTCTTTAACAATTACTTTAATTTTGTGTGTGTGTGTGGAGACGGCTGAGCTGATAAAGAAAGCTGCAAGTGCAATGWGTATTGAGAAAGGAGTTAACAAAAAGCATACTTCTTTAACATTTTGTCTGTTTACGGTAGTGAATTTACAGCTTATGACTTTGTCAGCTCTCGAGAACAGTATTCCCTCCTTACATGCAAACAAGGGTGTCATGAATACTAGAAGTACAATCTTCGCTAAACTAGAACAGCCCACAAAGCTATTTTCAGGGAATTTTTATAGTGATTCTGTCTCTTACCCATTTCTATTAGTTTGCCAAACTCMTGTGATAGGCGTTCTGACAATAATGTCATTTCGGTTTGCGATATCAACACATCAGAGAGAGGAAAATATTCTTTAAAAGAAATGATGACAGGGAAACTAAATCAAATACTGACTTGTCCAAGGTCATGTGAAAAGTTATAGCTGAAAAGATYCCAGATCTCTCATTTCTCTCTTGACATTGGGCCAGGCTAAATYTGAGTGTGGAAGGGGAGTGCACAAAATTTCAGAGACATCTACCCCCACTGGGTGGATAACACAAAACCAGATAAAAGACAATCCTGGAAAATGCAAAGGGAAGAAAAAGTAACAGGATTGCATTGTTTTCACTCCCTATTTATCTGTTCTATGGTGCATTTAAATGCAGAGAGAGACAGAGAAGGCAAAGTGGAATAAGTGCCAGTGAAAGGTATTCGAGATGTTTAGCCTGCTGTGTGTGTCACAGGCTCATCTAAACGATAGCTCTTGAGGCTGTTAACATGCAGGGGCTTRAAAAAGCATGGCGAAATATTCCTTGTGCTGGTCTTTTTATTTATTCACATGTGCAAAAAGCCATTTTCAGGGACACTCTCACCAGCACAGCTACTGAGATATCTCCTTGGAATCAAAATACAAAAGCCCACCGGAATGAACACTTCTGCATGAGGCTCCTATACTCACTAAATCCTCCTTCACAGCTCATAAAAAAGGTAGTTGAATCTAAAGAGTGCAAAATGCTCTTGTAAAGATAAGATAAAGTGATCGCTGAGACAATAGCTTAGAACCAGTGGATTTTTTCCCCTTTATATTTTTATTTGGCATAAAATATCTTCTAACATAGTTGAGATTCTTTTATATTTGGAAACTCTGACATTTTAAAGACATTTTCTCTAAAATTAGAAAGTATGTCTTTAGTATTCATGTTTTTGTTTTTCAAGGAAGAAAACTTTGTTTCTCCAACAATTTCAAAAATTCTGGCTAGAAAAGCAGTAAAAATTGCTTAGTTAAATGACATGATATGACTAACATGTGTTTGGTGTCATTAGTCCAACTGGCGTATGAATAGAAGGAGGAGACCTCAAGTAGGAAAAACTTCATCTTTCAAATTATATTCAAGAAAAGCCACTCTGCTTCCCACCCCCCCCCCCCATAGCAATGCTCAGTGAGCGGCTGTAACTTCTGGCCTTTCCCGGGGAGGAGCAGCATCAAGATCTGGTGTTCAGGCCATACATTCATTTGCTATAAAGATGGGCTTCTTCCCCCGCTTTGAGGAGCAAATTTTCCACCCTGCATAAGCGACTATATCCATGCTATCATCAATTTTCTGTAGTGTTGGTAGTGGAGAATAGCTGTTAATAATCAGTGATAACTGTAATGTTGAAATAAAACTTTTTCCATATATGATGTTATTGTATGCTATTTTATGGGACTTGTAATCCACTGTAATGTAGAGTAAATGAAATAGGTGATATCTCACTACTAGCTCTACCTATACCCTGTGCCAAATGACGACATATAGCAGTCAAATTCTGTGGGGTGTGTGTGTGACAATCTAGTAGCAGGTGAAATTTAGGAAACAGGGGTGTTGCCAGCAGGTCGAGGGAGGTGATTCTGCCTCTTTACTCTGCCCTTGTGAGACCTCATCTCGAGTACTGTGTCCAGTTCTGGGCTCCCCAGGACAAGAGAGACATGGAGCTACTGGAGAAAGTCCAGCGTAGGACTACAAAGATGATCAGAGGACTGGAGCATCTGCCCTATGAGGAACGGCTGCGAGAGCTGGGCCTCTTCAGCCTGGGGAAGAGAAGACGGAGGGGGGATCTTATCAGTGTGTACAAGTACCTGAAGGGAGGGTGTCAAGGGGACGGGGACAAACTCTTTTCAGTTGCCCTGTGTGACAGGACAAGAGGCAATGGGCAGAAATTGAAGCACAGGCAGTTCCACCTGAGCGTGAGGGGGGAATTTCTTCACTGTGAGAGTGATGGAGCCCTGGCTCAGGTTGCCCAGAGAGGTTGTGGAGTCTCCTTCTCTGGAGATCTTCAAGGCCCGCCTGGCTGCAACCCTGTCTACCATGCCCTAGGTGACCCTGCTTGAGCAGGGGTGTTGGACTAGATGATCTCCAGAGGTCCCTTCCAACCTCAACCATTCTGTGATTCTGTGAAATTCCAAGGTTTGGCCACAGTCAGTCAGTGAACTTGGCTGCAGTTCCTCGTCAGGGCTTGACATCGTTTTTGCCAAGCAGTGACAGTACAGCACAGGCACCTGAGCTGTAAAAAGTGTAAAATAGGACTCCAGGGATGTTACAGATATTCTCCCAGATGTTTCTGGTAGGACTTAGTCTTGAAGTTGATGTGAGATTTTAAACAATGATTTTTTTTTTTTTACTTGTTTTCTCTTTATCATGAGATATCTGTGGCTGATGACATCCACAGAAATATGTGATTTTTTTTGTTTTGTTTTGTTTTGGTTTGTTTGCTTGCTTGCTTTCCCCGGGCCTCTCTTCTGTGCTGCTGCTGTTCTTATTGTCACTGGGTTGCTTCAGCTGGCTATTTGGATAGGCTTTATGTTAGATTTGTATTGAGATGCTGCTTTCTGGCTGTGGCTTCCATCTCTRATTTTGAACATAATGATCAAAATAGAAGAAAAACAAACACAATAGTAAAATATGTCATTATCCTTTGCATCTTTTCCATGCTTTTTGCTGATCATATGCACGTCATTTGTAATGCTGCCAAGACCATCCAAGGTTCAGTAAACTAGCTTTGGGATTGTAATTCCTTTATGATCTATTTTCCTTTTTATTTTGATCTGAGCAGTTTAGTAGTGCAGCTCGGAAAAGACACAGGCAGAGGGATTTGGACTAAGTTTCTGGTGAATTAACATGAACCATTTCACATATCACTGGCTACTAAGATAATGCATTTGGGGCTGGCAATTGGCCTTCAGAACATAAATCTAATTTATTTAATTTCTTTTTCAGCTCCCATTTCACCTGGCAGCAGACATTCTTATCACAAGTTAATAATATACTAGCAACAGATTACACCTGAAGAAGGGCAATTGATACAATAAATTCATTCATCTATCTTGCTATTTATCCTACATATATTACTAGAATGTGTGCTACATAAAATTCACTATGTTTAGTTTTCTCTCCTTTAGTCCTTGCATCTGAACATGTAATTGYRTTTTTTTTTTCACAAGAAGAAAGAAGGAGGTAATCTACATTATTTATAGGGAAAAGCCATGGCCAAGAGGTGGGTCTAGTGAATTGAAGAAAATTACAGGAAGAGTTGGTAATTAAACTTAGCATCTCAAAGCATGTTCTTAAGAGCCCAGCATGGCTGTCTCTGAAGGATAATATTTCAAAAGAGGTCTTTACAGTCAGAGACAACATTGGTGACTTTCAAAATGTCTCCACTGTAGGTATCTACTGTTTTTTTTTTTCTCTTTATTGACAATAAAAGAATCTTTCTGAGTAATTCAGATGTAGCTGGYAGCTATGCATCAATGCATCAATGACAATGCATCAATGCTTAAAAATTCACTGAGATGAATCTCACAGTTTTATGAAAGTTGAAATGTTGTACTATTTTGAAATTGTGATGGATTTATGTCCTGAAACACGGCATCTCTCATGATGAAAATGGTGCATATATTTTGTGTTTGGGATCCTTAACTCTGTGGTGACTGAGAATCAAATATTGTCTATCATCTTGTCTATTGTCAACAGAAATATGAGATTTACTCTTAGCTTTAGTATCAGTATCAAGCATTTATGTAAATGAATCAATAAAGAAAATGAATTAAGGTAAAAAATTATATACAGAAAAATATTTTTAAAGAAAAAGCAACATTTTTCTTATGGAGTCAAAATTAATTGTTCATGTATTTATATATACATACCTTATGGGTATATCTTACACAGGCTTGCATTTGTGACTCAGCCAGTAGGTAGGACACTGGCAATTGTTGGAAAATGTCCAGAGATTGAAGTGGCACTCTTCCTGAACACCTCAATTTCTGAATGAAAATTCACTTAATTTAAATAACACAATATTAAAGATATTAAACCGAAAATCCTTAAGGTCWTCTAGCCTCAGCATTCCTACACAAAAGAAGCAGCTGAGCCAGTGAAAACATAATGTGGTATAATATGAACCCATCACTGTTGGAAAGTGAGATTATAGCAGATAGTCAGTGCAACAAATCTCTTTGCCATCTGCTCCTTCAGCTTCTTGACCAGGTTACAAGGCAGACAGCATCCTCCCTTCTGTCCTATTAAAAGTGCCATGTACTGTCAACTGCACCAAATTTTACACGTTCTGAATTAAACGGAGCAGACTTGGACTAAGCCATAGGAGTTCATCCTTCAAAGGTTGTCCATTGAAGCATTTAAATCCACTAAATGTAAACTCAGAGTAGGCTTCAGCCTAAGCTAAAATGCGGGAGCCAATCTCAGAATGAGTTAATTTGTATACTGGAAGACAGTGATATGTGGTTTTCCCACAGTGACTGATTCCATTAAGGAAACTCTTTTGCTCTTGGTCTCTAAGGTAGTTCATTTAAAGTTACTATGTGTATCTCTGTATGACATTATCCTGCTCAAATGTAGTCATATCTTCAGCAGAGTTATTCAAATTAATGAAAAAAAAAAATCCAGGGGAAAAAAAAGAAGGCAAAAAGGAAAAAAAAACTATAAATATTTTGCTATTATTGATCTGTTCTCTATCTAAGAAAATGAAAAAGCTCTATGATGTTATTTTTTAAATGATTTTTTTCAGTATTTGTATATGTATTCAATATATCTGTCATCATTGTTTTGCTTAAAAAGATCCATCACTGTAATATTTTTAAATGTTTTCTGGAAATGTCAGAAACATTTTTTTTTTTTCCCCAGAGCTCTATCAGGGATTGTGCATTACTTCATTTTCAGATGAAAATGAGATTTCAGCCTTACAACAAAGGTTCTCATCTCTTTGAAATTAATATTTGGGGAATGTGTATTTAATGAATCAATGCTGTTTTTGATGATATACTATTAGCACAAGGAACGTGTTTTGTGAGATCTATTTGCTCAGTAGACTCTATTCCTGCTTTTTTTTCCCTCTCTCTTTTATTTTCTTTGTCTTTTCAAAGCTACAGGTACAAATTCTTTGCCTAAAGAACAGTGAAGGAGATGTGAAGAGATGAAGGATCTAGGTGCACTCATCACTGTCTGAGTGTTATATTAAGAGGGCAAAAGAAAATAGAGAGCCTTAGCTACGCAAGGATGATTTCAAGGGACGACAAGTTCAGCTAAGAGTATAAAGAGCACAAATGATTGAGTAAGTCTGACCCCGGGAAAGCAGAGGTGAGGGCAAAGTGAACATGGAAAATGTAGACATCAAGTAGATGGAAATATCTCAGCTGCAAGTACTTCATAGCCATCCTCAATTTTTTATGATTTTCTTTGTTACTCTAATTGCTCTGAGTATTGTTCTTTGCTGTGAAAACCACAGTTTCTTTCCTTACTGGAATAGTACAGTTTCTGTGTGTTAGTTTCATAATGCATTATGAGATTGTTCTTTATTTTTAATTTACAACTTATAGCAAGATTTTCAATCATCTGGAGCCCTAGAATTTCTTATAGTAGAGCATATTTTCTTGAGATCAATAAATCAAGAAAGGTTGCAAATCACTGACTCCAAGGAACAATATTTACATATATATAAAAAATACTTTCAGAGAGAAAAATGCAGCAGACTAGGAAAAATTCTGTACAGAAGCACTTCTTTACCCTACCTTCTCATAGCAGTCCTGTGATACTCCTCCCTTCACCTGAAAAAAAAGTACATAACCAAAAAACTGCAGATGTCCCCTGGTGTGGTTTGCATTTACTTATGGTGGCAATTCTTTCCCTGTTGTCTTAATCCTCTTGATGCTAGYGGAATTGCTCCCTTCTGGCCCTGTAGGGTAGGATTTCCAGCTGGTAAAATGTAGTCAGTCTTTCTGCCTTTTAATTGTCTGTATAAAGAAATCATTCGGGGGAATCATCATTGCATTCTAAAGACCTTTTCACCTTATCTTGCACCTTCAGCACTTGGCAAATAAAGCAAAATTAATAATGGCCTGTTAGAAAGTAACTTTCCCTTCAGCTGCTGTGCTGTGATGAGGGTTCTTGAGGGAAGAGTAAGTTGCATTTCCTTCATTTTTAAGGAGGGGATGGAGCCAGAGAGGAAGCCTTTTTTATTCAGTATTAAAACAAAGGAGAGAGAAACAAGTAGGTAGTGATATGTAGAGAGCAAAACTGATCCCTGCTGTAATTCCAGTAGGCTTTCAGGCTGAGATCCGTATTTTTTTGTCAGAGATGCCAAAGGTGGGGCCTGAATCCTGCATGATGTCAGATTCTTTTCTATGACAAAAGAAAAACAAAAAAGTCTTCTCAGGTGACCATTTGGTAATGCCTCAAACAACACCCAGAAATACAGAACACTTATTRTAGTTATTATATGTCACAGATTTTTCATTACAACATTTCTCCCCATTGTACAATACCAAATGTTATCAAAAGCCYATAATTTTTATYATTTTAAAATATTTTTATTGTCAGATGWTAGAAATTGGTTTTCATTYGGTTAACTGTCAATGAGTATATTTATGGACAGACCACTTCCAGCTCTGTGAGAGTAGCTATGTGTGGGTATCTGTATATACACCAGAACCAAGTTAAATCAGTCTATATGCATGCAATTCACTTGGGCCCTTGAAGCAAGCTGGTGAAAGAAGGCAGCTGGGAAGGCCTTGCRGCAGCCAAACCTTGAAATGTTAACAGAARCAGCTAAAAAGCATCCAGCCAGGTCAGCAACAGGACTGTCCTGGTTGCAGCCACAGCTGTAAGTGCTGCCAACAAAGCAGATTACAAAGCCAGGCAGGCTTTGTGTGTGGCCACGTATRTATCACTAGTCCTCTGTGAAGGAAAGATGGGTTCCAACGCAATGGAAGAAGGAGCAGGTTAGAAATTTCAGAACAGTATCGTTTCTCTTCAGAGAAACAACGGACTCGGTTGTCTATATTTCAGAGTCRGGAGTGGCACTACGCAGCTGACGTTCCCCTCAGTGCAGGCAGACTCTCAGTTGCACGTAGTGGTCAATGAGCTCTGTAATTAATGCAGCTGTATTAAAAAAATCCAGCTGTTGGGTCCACGTTTTGCCCTCGGATGTATGTGTGTGGCTTTTGTGCTTCAACAGGAGCAATGTCTGCATATCTGAGGACAGAATCCGTTCGCATGTGTGTGTACATGTATGTACGTATATACAGCTCTGTACTCTACAGGAAGGAAGGAGGAAGAGAAATACATTCTACTGAATGACAATATTAATTAGCTTTCTGTTTCCATTCTATACCAAATATTCTTCTCATTCGTCTGTCTCTATGTACGGTGTTGGGCCTTGCTGTGCAGCAGTCTTCTTTAGGAAGCACGTAGGACATCTGGTAAATCTGCTCTGACAAAMTCAGTAGGTTTGTTCCAAGCTTTTATCCTAACCTCTAAATGAACCAGTGCCTGAACTGTTTGGAAATGTTAGAAGTAGAGAGAGAAAGAGGGAGAAAGACAGAGAGAGAATGAAAAGGACCAAATGTTCCGTTTATGTTTGGGACAGGAAACAGCAATACCAAAATATCCCAGAAAGGCTATTCTTGCTGTATTACTGACCTAGCCAAAACCAAGTGCTTCTGGAAATCTTTCAAGAAATCCTATTTGAGCTATTTCCAGTCCTGCTTCCAGACCAGAGAGGCTTGGATAAACTTTCAAAAGTTTGGATGSTTATCTGCTGCTTCTTCCTTTGGTCTCTCCCAAGCATCATCATCAGCTTTCCACTGATGTAGCAAATTCCTTCTGCAGACGTCCCTGCTTGGTCCTCTACTCATTCAGGTCAAACAACTGCAAGAACACCTTTAAAAGAACTGAATTTAGTCAACCATGTTTTAGCTTTCCTAAACTTAAAGGAAGGTATAATAAGTAAGGCAAGAAGTCAAAGAATAATACACTATAACTGAACAAGAGCTGATTGCRATATTATTCTTCCTTCCCTTGCTGGTTTTTGTGTACTGTGACATTTTTACCATCAGTATGTACCCTCTTGGGAATAGGGATCACAGCTTTCTAGTAATGCAACTAGTTAATTTTCTGTTGTTGCAGAAGAGTTGCTGCATTTCTCCCTGCGGCTGCCTCTATATTTCTGCATGCTGCTATATCTGTAGTTCAGGAAGCAGCTGGGACCTTTATTATTATTCTATTCTTTCGAATCAGAACTAACAATATGAATTACGTTTCCTCTTTAAACTAAGAGAGGCTTTGTTCTGACCTCATTCTCCACATGGTCATTCACATTCGGCTTGGGCAGAAATGTAGTTCCTTTCATATTTTAACTGAACTATTTTCCTCATTCCTAATTGTCTTAAAGAATGAAGTATTGGACCTTAACTTAAAAAAATTGCAATTTGATTAAAAAAAATAAAAAAGGACATTATATCTTTTTCATGAATATTTTCCTGTTTCCTAAAAAGAAATGTTAGTTCTGGAAATATCTTTCTTTTCACTATATATTTTAGGTATGGCATCCGTAACCAAGCCTAATTATTTCTATAGTCTAACTAAGTAATGTTTCAATGTTCATTTCTTCTTGGCAAGGCAAGTCCTATCATCTCATTCAAATTATTTCTATCCAAGTTACAATTCTGCTTGGTTTGAAATGAGTCATAKATTACTTGTACAAAAAGGACCACTTTGACCCCTAACAGAGGACATAAGGCTAACCTGAATTAGTTGTTACTGTAGTTGAACCATGACTTTCAGAAAAATGACCAATGCTGGTTTAAAAATTGTCATTTGTGGAGTTTTCAATAATCTTCAGTCATAAATCATTCCTCTAGTTAATTGCCCTTACTATTAAAACTTGTACACCCTACTTCTACTCTCATTTTGTTCAGTTGCAGCCTCCAAGTGTTTGATATTCTTCTGCCTTTGGATGTTATTTCGCAATAGCCCATCTATTTCCCCTACCGCCTTATGTAGGTATATGTAACTTAAGATCACCTCATACCTTCATTTTATCTTTGATAAATATATATTGATCTTTGATAAAATGATTGGACTGCCTGGATTTTTTACTATGTGTCATGTTTTCCTGTCTTCTAATTAGTCTTACAGATCTTCTCTGAATTCTCTCCAAAAATCAACCCTTCTTGAATCCTTCCTACAGGCACAGGAATCTGATTGAGTATTCCAATAACTTTCACTTCAATAGAATATCACTTCACAGAAGKGATATTGCCCCTTTGCCCTTGCTCAGCATCCCCTTATTTCTAATTTCAAAGGTCTTGTTAGCCCTTTCACGCACAGAATCCCATGCGATGCTCAAGTCAGTTCAGGGCAAGACCATGATCCTGGATCTTTTCAGAATTACTGTTTCACATGTTAGGATCTCCTTTTCTGTTGGTATAGTTTTTGACATTTATTTCTCTTTCTATATATAKAGAGAGAGATTTATAGAGATTTTTTCTTTTTGCTTGTTCTTGTCAAAACACATACTGTTTGCAAGCTTCTAGCTTACCAAGCAACCAGTTTTACATTTTGACAGTAACATTTCTTCTTCACTATTTGCTAAGTTTTGACTCTTATTAGCATCTGCAAACTTTAGCRATATTTCTAAGTTATCTTTATGTGAAGCTCATTAAAATATATTTCCAATGCTTTACCTATGGGATCATGCTGAAAATACACCTGCTTGATAATGATTTTCCTGGCTTCTGTCACTTAGTTAATGGATAATATAGGTACTGTTCAGTATCTTATCTTTGTAACTTCCTATATTCTTAATCAAAATATTCCAAGATACAAAGTCAAAGGTTTAATTGAACTTGTTTATAAACATTGTTATCACCTTTGTCAACTCAATTTATAATCCTATGGGGAAAAAAAAAGTTATATTGACCTTTTTTTCCAGGAGACTAGTTTGACTAGAAAGAATAATATTTCATTCTTTATCAATCTAATCTTGAATCATCTGTTCTATTATTTTGTTTAGGGCAAATATCAAGCTGGCAGACTATCTTTAGACAGGTCATCTAGTTTATCCTTCTTATATATTAGTACAACATTAAATTTCCTTCGGTCTTCTGGAATTATTCCAGTCTTCCTAGAGCTATTTAAACTAGCAGTAACAGCTCAGAGACCCCTTCAGCCACCTCTTAGGATTTAAATTTAGTGTTCAAGTCATAAACTCATGGATGTATGAATGCTCTTGAAAACTTCATCCACAAGACCTGGGGTATCTAGGCATAAACTATGAGTAGTACAGATGCTATTAATAGAGTTCACTAAATCTTTCAAGTATTTTTACTCTCTTCCCCTTCTCTAACAGCCAAACCTGACATCTTGGGACATCTTTAAAAAGGGAGATGTCTGTGGTTAGGGCACTTAACTTGAGTGGTACAAAAGAGACTTGTATATAAGTCCCTTAAGTTTGTGATTCCAGCATGATTGGTAGTCTAGGTAGCATATGCAAGTATAAATACCTGCATAAATAATTACTGATACATTCATTAACTGGAACATCATATTCTGTTACCAGATCTCCCCTGGTCAAGATGATTGCCTTAGCTGTACTTATTCCGGTTTTCTAGATATTTGATTATTCATACACAATAAGACAGTGATCCAGAAGATCCTGAGCAAGATACTATATGAAACAAGTAAGAAACTGGTGAGAACAATCTGGGCATGGTTCACAGGAGAGCTAGAGCAAAAYTGGACAAACCTTGACTAAAAAGGTCAGGTCCCACTTTTACTGCCATGACTTACTCTTGTTCATTCATCTGTTGCTTTCCTTGAGCTATTTCTGCTTTTCATCTGGTTTCACTGGGAGTCAGTTCAGCTAAATGAAATGGCAGAATAAGATTTCACCAGAGTGAGCAAAGCCAGAAAAGGAAAAGAAGCTTAGGTGAAGACAGGAGAAAGGGTGAAGGTAAAGGAAAGGAGAACAAATGAGAACTACTCTTGGGAACAAACTGTTMATTTTAGTTTAGTGATTAAAAAATATCCTTAATAGCATATTTTATAATGGAAAAGTTGGGGAAAAACAAAAAAAGAACATATCAGTAAGCCTTAAATACGTATTTCACATTTCTAATCATAATTGTATCATCATTTACTAACTACAGTTAGACATAGACCAAAGATAACCTCCAGGCTGATTACTAAATACAAAATTTAACTTGCTTTAACTTGCTTTCCTTTTTGGTCAATAGCAATAAGTAGAACAGACAGTAACATTTCTTACTGCCAATTACATGTAATAAAACAGCAAGAAATATGTTTTAATTTAGTGAGAATTCTAAAATGCAACAATTTTACATATCCCAGAACATCAGTATGGAATTGAGCAGCTACAAAAATAGACAACAAATATCACATTGGCTGAATGAAATGCCTAGAGGAATAAAAGAAATAAATCAGTTACTTCAAGATGGGTATTTCATTGTCCTTTACAACTCATCAACACAATTATAGCATGAATAAATCACAGAGTGAGCTATTCTTGTAATAAAGAAATGTGCAGTGTGACAAAGAATTGGGCTCAATTAGAATAATGTTTCAGGAAAGCCACGAACAATGTGGTTGCTAAAAAGTCTTAAAGGCAGCAATGTGTGGTATGCTGTATGCTTACTGCAGTGCCAAAACAAACGTGACCACATAACTGCAAGACTAATTTGGAGAAACAGTTTCTAGACTGTAATCTTGATGACGAAACCCATGATTATGGGTGCCATCCTGCAGTCTCAAGCCATTGTACTAGGTTTATTCAAGCTAGTAATYGAGTTGGGCTTTACCACATTCTGCCTGCCACTATATTCTATTAACTCACCAAACATACATTTCACATCAGGTGAAAAAACTACATGATACTTGGAAATGTTACAAAGGGGAGGCAAAAAAAAAAACCCAAACCTCTCTGTCATTCTGTCTCTAGATAAAACAACTGGTCCTAGAATGACATAGTGATTCCGAATGCATGAGAAAAACTTCAAAGGTGGAATCTCATCTACAACCATCTCATCTACACGTAATCCTCTGAAAATGAGGAGTCTGTTTGTCTAGACTCCCTTGAAAATCAGTGGAGAGATAAATACTTCCAAAGAATGAATTCTCAAATAGAATTATTTATATTTGAGCAGTGCCTCTTTCTCTSCACTGACCAGTTTATCTATCTTGTTAGGTAAATGAATAATTTAAAAAAGATATTCAAATATTAAAATTTATTTGAGAGAGTTGATAGTGATACTGTTGTATAATTTTTACTGAGGAAGCAAGTTTCATCCACTTTAGGCTTCAAAACTGCTTCATTCCACATGTTTTATAATACTGGGTGTTCCATATTCACAAACAAGTCATTGTTACTAATGATACAAGTGTAAAGACATTGCAGAAATATTTTGCTAGTCACTCATGAGGTTAAGAATTAAATTTTCATCTCTAGTGGTTCTTCACTCTGCTGATGAAATTGTGTTCAACATGGACTAAGAAAGAAAGAGAGCAGAATTTATCATTTGCCTTTATTAGAAAAAAAAATAACTGTTAGTCAAGTCTGCTTTCCTTGACAGTAGTGGCAAAATTGTCAGTGACAAGTGAGCACAGGTTTTTTAAAAATGATCAAAAGAGACATCAAAAAGATATGAACTCTTTGGGGCTTGCTTATTTAATTTCTTGAGAGCTTGAAGGGAAAGAAAAAGGAATCTCCTTTTTCTTGTTTTTGAGAGGTAACTGTTGAAGGGAGGATCAGATCATAAGTGAAAGAAAAAGTCAAAAAAAAAAAAATACACAAAACTAACAAATGTTTTTGTGGTTAATTCCTTTTCATTGACTCTCCAAAGTTGTAAGTTTAGAAAGGGTGCAAGTAAAGCTAACTGGAAAGTTAAAAATGAGCTAATAAGCTTTAAGATTAAGGGAATATGGTAAAGAAATCCAACAACTGATGTTCTAGTTTACAGAGGAGGAAAATTTAAAACAGGCTCAAAAGGAATCTAATCTAATCTTTAGAATTGCATATAGTCTCATGCTACAAATTCAAATCTACATTTTTATTCCACATTTTGACAGGTGTTTGTAGTAAGGCTTGTTCCTGTGATCCTGTTTTCACTTGCACTTTTCTCTGTAAAGCTCACAAAGGAGTGTGGAATACCCTTCTTGAGCATGTTGTGATTTTGTGACAAAGCTAACATGTTTTTCTTTATATCAATAGTAATTAAGTGAGCCAGTATGTAGCTTAAAACATTGTCTGATCATTTTTCTTCCTCTCTGTGGCTGCACAACTGTTTCACAGCACAGGTGGGTTGCTACCATTTTCTGAAATCACTTGGAGGTGATTGATTTTATTAAAAAAAAAGAAAAACTGATACACAAACCTATCCCAGACAAAACCCTAGGTTCATGTGATGTAAAGTAATTTATCTGTGTAATGTAATCTCCAAGTGAGGGTTTACAGTCAGTTTGTTCAAGGACAGGTAAATTGCTTTAAGAAGCTGAAGTCTCTAAAAGACTTCTAATCACATTTTTCACTCCCTGCTGGATAAATTTTGAAGTCCACTCACTCTTCTTCTTGATGCTAAGTGCAAACTAAGGTGGATGGCAACAAAAAATAACCAGTCAGAAAAAGGTTTTTAAATATGAGCCATTAGTTTTTCACCTGTCATATCAATGAGTGGCTGGGTGATAAAGTGTGAAGTTAGCTTTAACTGTGGGATTTTGTCTCAGGGGACTAGGGAGAAATTTTATTTTTATTTTATTATTATTAAGATTCTACATTTTACTAAGTGTTTCCTATGCTAGACTTTGAACTATCACCGGCCTTGGGCATTTCCATAACTTCAGATGAAGAAGGAGTTAGTAATTCACTACTRTATTCAGGCAACAGAAATCTGTTTCAAATAAGGAATGATTTCATATCATTGAATTTCAAGTAACCAAGACTCAATTGCATTTTATAATTCTRCAGTAAATCAAAACAGGGAAGATGTCCTGCTACAGAGGAATAAAATCAGGCTGCTTGTTAGAATACTTGATTTAGACAGCACTCAAGATAAGAGTTGGTGATAACTAAAGTCAAACAGTAAGAATGGCTCMCAAATACAGAGGTACGAATGGGCAAGACAAGGGAGGATGCAAAAAGTCACCAATTTATGTTCATTCTTGCAGGTAGGAATCTAAAGTTGGCTCTACTCTCCTACTTTCAATCATTATTTTTTAAGACTGTGCTGTCAAACCCAGGGCAAAGAGCTCTAGAGAAAGACCTAGGAAGGGRTCTTCCAGGTCTAAATGAGTGCATTGAATCATGATGAGTAAAGGTTACATGTTCAAGAGGGTAAATCATAACAGCTAGATCTACTAAAAAGGGACTGAACTATCTCCAGCCCATGTTTAACTGTTTGGTAAATATGTATGTTGRGGTTCTTTATCTTCCAGAGCCCCTGTAGTAATGTAATATATTATTAAGATATGCTAATCCACTTTACTACTTGCTTGAGTGTTTCTGGAGCTTTAAGTCATTTTGAAAATCAAAAATGATAATGCAAAAAATRCTCAGCTAATTATAATGGAAGGAATATGCATACTAAGTCAGATTTTCAAAGCAGCATAACACAGGCACTATACACACTCATGCATATTATACATTAGTTTTAATTTAGAGAGACTTTTAAATGCAGAAGGAATAAGAGGAAAAAATGGCAAATGCTTTCTGGCCTTCAGCTCTTAAAGTGTTCCTTAAATGTAACTTAGTGCAAAATATCCATCACTGCTCAGAACAGAGCATAAACTAGTGCCTTGGCTCTTTTTACTGTACTATAACTTATCTTTGCCAAGAATTGTCATCCTCATAACAACTTAAAGTTTTCTCTTSGCTTCATTCTCACAAACAGTAGCCAGGGAAAATGATTTACTGTGTCTACAGAGGCAACACCAGGAGAATACGTTTCTGTTACAGCGGTGCTGTGACAAGCACAACGTGCTAATCTCGCAGGGCACACCGCCAGCGTGGTGGCTCCGCTTCTTGGTTTGCTGGTGGGGTGATGGGCACCACTAATACTGTTGGGAGTTAGGAATAGGCACGCTATTGTAGGAGTCTGTGATGTGCACTGAAGGTACTTTTACGGATGATGACTTGTTTTTCTGAGCACTGTAGAAGTGTGAGCATATAACCATTACCGCTAACCTCATTTTTGAGATTACCACCCTCTCTGCCCTGCCCACCACCCCCTGGGCCTCCTCCTTTTCTCAGGATCTTTCTTCGTTTTAAATGAACCATTCAGTAATATCAACACAATGTTAKGAATTGTTAGGTGGTGTTCCTAGATTTCCCTATCTTCTGTGTGGTATGTGTGCATGTGTCCATGAAAAATTTCACCTGGCTTTACCTGTAGATTTTGACTGTATTTTTAGCTTTTATTTTTTGGAGTTCTTCTAATGTTCTATTCACTTGGTTGTTGAGT
Organism: Rhea americana; assembly: GCF_003343005.1. Taxonomy (NCBI): domain Eukaryota; kingdom Metazoa; phylum Chordata; class Aves; order Rheiformes; family Rheidae; genus Rhea; species Rhea americana. The sequence continues at coordinate 66,614 of NW_028187066.1, read as the reverse complement.
TTTGTGAATGCTGATGTTAGAAATACAAACTTTAGCCCTGATGGAGATGAACTAGTGAATAACTGTTAGACAAGACCAGCTCTGCATATGCAGTGGGATATAACCACATAGTTTTATCGGCCTTGCCACAAAACTTCATATTTTCCACTTCATGCAAAAATTTCTTGAAAGGCAATGCAGGAACAGGTTGACGTTCTGGAGAAACTGAATTCAAGGATTCTAGTCTGAGACAAAATAGTTAAAATTCCAAATACTRGCAATTTACAAGAAACTTTTGTAGCCATACTATAGCCTTTGAGATTGCTTGAGTCATTCTGAATAATTAAAATAATTGAGAAACCTAATCTTTTAACAGAAAGAGAAGCAATTCATTCAACAAATAAAATATTCAAAAAATAAAATATTCACCTCTCTTTACCCAATTTAACAGTTATTATGGACTCATTAATTTTAGACTTTCAATATTTCAACCCATAATCTTATTGAAAAAATTCTTCAGTATTAAAGAGATCTGTTCTGACACAAAAGAAAAAATGTCAATTAAGTATTTTTTGTAGTCCCTTTATTGAGACCACAAGTCACTGGAGCATTTTTAAACAAGCCTGACTTTAAACATATGACTCCATCCATTTATTTATTCCAAAACATTTAAATATATGCATGTTTAACTTATAAGGAATGGATTTTAAAGAAACTGTTATGAGATTTTCAGAATTGAGACTTGGCTAAAACTTCACATTGACTTCTCAACTGGAACAGCTGTCTGGAGCATTAAAAAATATGGAAATGAGGAACTCCAAGCATCACCAGTTTTTGTTCAGTTGAGGGGAACAAAAGGTGCATATTTAGTGTATTGCTCTCTTTAGGATGAAGTTCAYTTTTCATTTGGCACTTTAGTTCTTCCCTATACAGATTTATGCTGCAGAGTTTACTTTGCTGCCTTTCCCATYTGGCACAGCCTCCAGCTTTGTTCCTTTACTTCTTGTCCTGTACTTTATTTTTGGATGAGATTTTCCTATTTTGTGACTAAAGTGTGTACTTGGGTCTAGGGACTCCTGCAACCTAGGGACAATTTCCCTCTGGTATGAATCTGATACATCTCTGTCTGCAGCCAAAGAAGGCACTGAATGTCCCAACATTCAGAAGATGGTTCCAACATGTCCCAACAGTCAGAAGACTGAAGTTTGGGAAATTTCTTTAAAAATTTCCTTCAATAAGAAACTTTAATCATTACACAGACATCAGCTTAGGAGCTTCTTCAGCAAGCACAGATTGCATTCTCCAAGTAAAAGTATATTTTAATTTGTTGTTTTTCACATAGATTATCTTCTTCTACTTTACTGGTTTTGATATTCTTGGTCTTGATTTATTGTTCTGACAAGAAAGAGCACATCAAAAGATTTCCAATGTCTGACAACAATTTAGTTCATAATTATGCAAACAACAAAAGGACCATCTGGTTATTTGCGTGAGAGCATAATCATGGCTAACTGGTAAGAAGCTTAGGGTGAGATCCATATACCTTAGACCTGAGATAATGACAAATGAATTTTGGAGTTTGTCCACATTATACGAGATAAAATTGTAGGCCCATTGTTTCTTGTCCCACATATGCAACACCTATTTACATCATTATGATGACTGACTGGTATGAGCTGGCTGAAGTACTGCTCTTTAGAAGCTTGCAGGAGATAGCAAGTATACCTCATCATAGAGTTCAACACTTATTCTTAATTATTTTAACAGAAATCCTTAAACATAGGCAACATCATAAACTCAGAAAAGGTTTATATTCTTTTACTATGGGAAGTAGAAGGAAAAGAGAGTGCCCCACACTTTCTTAAGGGATGTAGATGTTAGCAGGTTCATATTTAATTTTCCTTAGAAAAAAGGAAATTGAGAGTAGCCTTCTCCATTTCTAGTTGAAATTCCATGTCTATCAAAATATACTATATCCTTCATTTGACAAGAATCTGATATTTACCGCTGATGATCATTCAAAGACCTTTAAAAATAAGTTTTGACAAGTAATTCTTATCTATTTGATAAAAATAGAATCATAATTATGGATTATTTTTATAGCAAGCAGCACAAATTAAATGTACTTTAAAGGTGATTTTGCACCTAAAGTCTCATATAATATGCAGTTCTATGGCAAACGTATTCAATGGGTCAGAGTTCCTCAGATTATTAACCCTTGTAAAATTTTTACCAGCGTCAGTATCCTACTCATAGCTGCATAAAACTTAGAGACGTGTGAAGGTGATTAGAACAGTTTGATACCATACACAGCCAGTGGAGGAAATCAGGCACTTCAAAGGACAAGCTAGAAAGCCTCCACTCAGAATGAGGGCTTGGCCAGTAGAAATGTTAAGCAAGGACTTGTGTCTCTCCACTCTCCTCTTGGGACACAGAGCATGGAGGCCTTTTTTGGTAGTGACCACCAGTTGATCTGGGATCCTGTGCTCTAAAATAGTTTTTATGAAACAGAAAGAGCAGCTGTGTCCTAACAGACAAGGAGACACTTTTGACACTGAAAGTTATTAATTACTCCATGCTGGACACCTAGATTCAATTCCCTTGTCAATCTTAGAAATGCCCCTTCCTTACTTCTCAGGCAATGCCCTCATCACCAAGTTGTAASGTTGTCCAGGTAGAGACTCTGTTGCTGTTGGTGAAGTGTGGTGGTGGTGGAGCCAATAACTATGGTCGATGTGAAACAGAAGACAGTGTGAAAATGGAGAACAAACACAGAAAATAATGACTCCACTCCTTATAGTTTGCTGCTCAAAGTATTGAGCTGGCAGGTGGAATATCTGACTTCTGATCCATGCAATCAATATTATTTCTTTTTCATTCTGTCACGCAAGGAAGAACCAACATGTTCTTTTTTGGAATACCTGGATCAGGCTGCTCCTTAATCCTTCTCTCTAAGCAAGTATCACTCATGTTCTGAAGTGCAAAACAACAAGCTCTTAATGGGAGGAAGGAGAGCACTATTCACCCGAATAGTAAGGGCACTCTCTGATAGAGTGGGAATTGCAAATCTGAATCTCCTCAGGCTGATGGGAGGGTTCACATAGTCATGTTGTCTGTCCTTGTGTATCCATTAATTAAGCTATCACACAGAAAGGGATGGTGGGGGGTGCACTGCATTTACCTTCAGGAGGCAATTCTCAGTTGTGAGTSCTAAGGTACCTCCTGTGTAGGTAAGTCCCAAGGAAAGCCATACATAGTGACACAGCCCTATGCACTGCTTTCCTCATTGATTAGCTATAGGTGGATCTTCCTCCGCCTCTTGCTGCTGTGAATCCCAATCTGAGATGCTTCTTTCTCTCCTGGCACTACTGGAATGGAGTGTTGCTCTGCTATGGCTATTTTGCATAGTGTGAAACCTAGTCCTCCAGAAACAAGCTCAGGTATTTTGACGTAGCAAACACAGTTGGACCCAGCTGAAAATATTACCCTTTTTCATAAAGGTGTACTTTTCGTATGGAAATGGATGTTTCTTCTCACAAATCCATCTTTATTTCCCCTTCTGCATTAATGGAAGTATACTACCTGTGTGCCTGTCTTTCCTTTTTTGATGTGTCTGGCTTTTCTTTTCCAAAGGCTGGAAGAGCTGAGAAGAAATTGCATAAGGAAATCTTAGGATACATCACTTCTGTGACTTCCATAYAGGTATAACCTGAGTTAAGAATAGCAATGAGCTGAGGTAATAGCTTGTGCTTAACCCTGAGTGAAGAATTCTCATGGCAAGCCAAAACTTAAAGTATGTATAATGCAAATATATACTTGATATTATGAAGTGATGGTTTTCAAGTTATACTTGATATTATTAGATAAGTGATGGTTTTCAAGTAGTAGCAAAGTTCTGTGAGATCCCTTAAAATATTTAAGGTGTTTAAATGAATATGCCTTGTCAGTAGTATAACCTACCATATAATTGCTAGGCTCATTAAAGCTTTACTGAAGAAATGTGATTCATAATGTCACAGCAGTAGACCTAAATGTGACAGAAAATTTGACAATGAGATAGACATAGTCAAATATACCTTACTTAGTAAACAATAAGCAAAGTCAGTATAGCAATCTGCATGAAAAGTATGAGTGGTGGACATGAAGGAAAAAAAATATAGCTTTCCAGGTCACAGTGATCCATAGTGTAGTGAGCTGACTTTACTCACTTGTCTTTTGTTTCAACCTCAAATATGGAAGTAGAGGGAAGCCAAAATTAAAGTATTAAGGTCATCCTGAGACTTGAACTTTCAGTGGCTTGCCCACTCTTAAATATCTGTTTGCACGGGTAAAAAGAATCCTTTTAGAGAGCAATGGCATAAAAGGGTGTAATGGAAAATGTCTGTATAACAATGTGTTCAGCAGGAGGAAATAATTTCTGTTAAACTTCTCTGAAGAACAAAAATGAAGAGCAAGCAGCTGTTAAACATTTCCACATAGCGAGTTAATATGGGTTAAATAGCATATATATCCATCTTGTTTGTGGGTATAATATGTTTACCGAATACTCTCTCTAATCACTTAAAGATTTTGTTACAAAGACCTATTTCTAATACGCTTAAAGAAACAATCAAAATAAATAAGTTACATGCATTTCAAAATGTATGGACTTAAGATTTGACTGCATTTTTGAGGTAAAATAACTAAAACATTATTTTTTAATTAATAATCATGTTTTCAATGTTGGCATTTTTTGTCGTAATAAAATAAGCATTTCAAATTTCATTTCATGATTATAAATTGGCAGACTGTAAAAAGCAGACTGAGTGGCTCCACTTCAAACAATATAATGAAAAAAAAATATTAAAATAATATCATTTTTAAGAGCTGTATTTAGCATAAAGTCTGCCTTTATAGGGACTGGCCATGTACCCTGTGGACTTTCCTGAAGATCTTGAACCTGATTCTGATAATCAGACCAAAAGTGTCTGAGAACCACAGACTGGAGAAAATAATAAAAATCAAAACTAGTGACATGTCTGCATCTTGGAGGATCATCTGAGTACTCATATGAGCTATTTCTTCATTCCTTCATGTTAGTAGGTCTAGTATGGGAAAGGTTATTTCAAAAAACCGACTTGATCCTGCCACACCATGTGAATAATCCCACTGCAGTCACAGCCCATATACTCTCCTGTCCAACAATGCATGGGAAGAGAAAAATTCATGAACTACAAAGACACTACCTGAGATTGAACAGATCTCTTCTATGATCCAAGGGTCCATCAGGGCTRCAGAATTGTTAGCTAGGAGACATAAGTAAGTAGTACAGCCCAGAAGCTCACATCTCAGTCTACAAACTCCTGGATCACTAACAAATGTAGGTATTCATTGTTACTATGATTTGGCTGAAGCTCTTAGCTCTTGCTTGCCTCTGAACAAGAATGCCATTTGCAGTGGTATTCCTGGTGTGAGTAGAGTGACAAAATGCAGAGTCCGGTAAGGCTAATTTAGGTATTGCTAGATTCAGAAATGTTCTTCAGTTGTCTAGAGATACAAAGTATGATCCATTCTGAAAACAGCAAACTTTTTGCGGCAAGAGAAATATGTATCGAAACCCATATGAAATGCCATAATAATCATTATACTTTGTACTAAGTTTTCTTGCCATGCCCTTAAATGTATGAAGAAACAGTACTCAACAAATCTGAAGCAGTCTTCAACAAATAGCACACAACTGGCCTTTTACTGGCGTTAAAAGGGAATACATATACAATATGCAATAATGGAGCTGTCAGTAGACGAGGTGCAAGCATTGATTAGGGACTCTTTAGCCAGTTTATGGCTGCTGATTGCCCTCATTTCTACCCTATCTTTATAGTTCATGTAACATGGTAAGAAAACTACACTCTGGGAAAGTAGCAAGCCAATAGATTTCARCAAAGACTTAAATTGCTCTCTCTTTTTTAGCATCTCTGACAGACAGYGCTTACTGCATGAGTATCTGTCCACTGTTTCTTTTTATCCTCATTCACCATCTATTCTGTCCTGTGTGGTGAAGTAGTTCATGCTCCATTACAAATTAKATTGTAATCACACATCACACTATAACACACACACCTAACAAAAAACAAATTTGGGTTGTATGTGGCCAATACTAGACCAATTCTGGTATTTTCTAACTTCACGGAGGCTTTGGCTTTACACTGTTATTGTCTTTTAATTTCATTGAGACTGGATTTTTTTTTTTAAGTTTATGTACCAGAATGTCTTTTCAAGTAATCTGATTTCGCACTGACTTCAAAAGATTGAGTTCTGAGCAACATTACTGCCACTATGATTCAGGGCCGTAAAACACAGTGTCCTAGATCCATTCATGAGACGTGAAACAGTCATTAAGAGTTTACCTCCAGGTCATGAAGTTTCAGAGGTTTAGATGGAAAAGACAAGTACAACCATGTTCAGAATTGCCAAACCCGGCTGAATTATTTCAGTGCTGGCTCTCCATTTGGATACATAAGCTTCACTGTAGTAGATTGGAAACTGTAGAAGGGCTCAGTCGTTTTTTAAAGAGCTTCACTGATACACGACTTGTGCAAAGCACGGATAAACAGTACAGTTAGTGAGTGCATTTCTAGAGGCAACCACTAAGCCCATAAACCCGTTCTTGGACTCCATTATAAAGTTGAGACTAGTAGTCCTGCCAGCCAGAAACAGTTCTCATTCCAAAAACTAATCTCTCAAATTGATGCAAGACAATTTGAYTAGTCAAATATATGGAGGGATTTTCTCTATTCAAGAAGAACCTAATTTCTCAGACTGACAGAAATTGCAGGAAATAGCCAGGGAATGAGGCATGTTTTCTGGACCATAAGCAGAAAGGAACTGTTGAAACTACATAGATATTTAGATATTCACCTACTGGCAAGTGGTGTTTTTGTCAGTGTGGTAGGATTCATTTGCCCATGCACAGGAGTGGAATGTCATTTCAGACGCTCAGTCGTGTTCTGTCAGGCCTCCAACTGATTTTGGAGAAGAAGTAGAGTCCCCTATAGATCCTGTATCATGTATGCCAACCACACACAGCTGTCTCATATATCTTAGCACATCTAAAATGACACTAGACGCCTATGTTTAGGCAAATGAATCCCTGCTGATGTAATATTTTCCTAGTTTCCATGCATGAAATCAAAACTTTGGCATCATTGATTTTTCTTTTAAAGAACCAACTCAGGATGCACAAACGTCTGGCAGTTATTTCTAATCCATTGTGGAAACCTTTGAAAACATTTTCTTTGTGCAGCCAGATTTTCTGCTGACTAACCTGGCTGGATACAGATACAAAAAATCAGCATCTCCTTGTGCTGTAGACTGCCAAAAATTCTTTCCCACTGAGTAGTCCTATCACTATCTTAACAACTACCAAGGTTAATTCAAGAATGCATTTAAAGGAAAAAACGTACGCAAAAATACACAAACTTACTAGCTGTTTGATGCTGGCTTCAGAAATGCACGATGAGTCTCTTCCAAAATAGACATAAAATGTTGATGGAAGTGCTATTAACAACCAGGGAGGCTGGAAAAACTAGAATGTCATTTGGAATGAATTGACTAATATTTTTCTGTGAAATGTGAACTTGCATAAAATAATTTGCTAATTTTCTGCTTTCTCTCAAAAATAGCTATATGAGTATTTACTTTCAATTTACTAGCCTAATTTGTGGTCAGGACAACTGCTACTATCAGCTGTATTTATGTTACTCCTAATATATCATCCACAAACTTATAAATGTCAGAGTTGCAGCTCCCTGTAATAGAAGTTTTTACTTACTGATGGAAGACCGCTGAATCACATATAAGAAATGTAAGCATAGAAATTGCTGAAATCAATGAATTCACATAGCTAAAAAAGCCAGTTAGAAAATGAAATTTCATATATGGAAGTGCTATTTTCCTCAGAATTTCTGACATTTCTCACCAGCATTTTTTCCTATTTATTAAGAGGATTTTGTGATAAAGTTTAAAATTTGTTTTAATAGTGTTTACAGTAYAACTAATTGTTGCAATATCCCCGTTTGAAGCTATTCAAATAAACATAATAAATATGTTTGTTATTAACATATGGTGCTGATACAAGAAGAAGACTTAATTCACTGTGYTCTTTATGTAGCAAAATATCCTAATGGTTCCCAGACTAAGATGAAAAGCTGTTGCGGCACCATCCGTGTATTAGATAATGTCTTGGCACTTTCCCTATTATACTGTTATAAATAAATATAATGATTAAAACAGGGTGGTATTTGGTGCATAAAGATGTGTTCTTGATTTGCCCTTGTTTCCAGAACAGATCCACCCCCTGCTGGCAGGAGACTTTTATACACAGATCTGACAAATAGAGCCGATAAACTGAGCAGAATTTGATTCAAGCCTGTTGAAGCTAATTGATGGGTTTTAATCAAGCCGATAGGTCCTTGTGGACATGCACAGGTGACATATAAAAAGCTGTATCAAGGGATCTATCATTAGATAAATAAATGTGTGTGTTTTGAGGAGGTCTTATTTCAGAAAAAAAATCAATCTTTTATCTGACATTGTTTTTATCTGCAAAACACTTCCATTATTTTCCATCTTACTGTTGTCCTCCTTTTTCACTTTCCCATGCAAAATACATCTCATCTGTCTGTCTTGCTGCCTTTCAGAAGAGCAGAAACAAGTAGGTTCAAATTGATTGTGAAAATGAATTTTTGTTTATCTCGCATCTACCCAAATAAATATTAAACATATAAAGCAGAATAATAATAATAAWAAWAAAAAAATCATGTCATTTTGCTAAAGAAAGGGCAAGTGCATAAGTAATTTTATGTGATAAGTTGGGATATCAAGTTGCCTGTATAACTACTTGTGTGAATACATACGCCTTCTGGTAAACCTAAGGCAAATGCAGTGAAAGAAATTCTAGATATTCAGAAATTTACCCCAAATCATAAAAGCTGTTTTGTAGTCTTCATTCCATTCAGACTGATGTTACCATTTCCTGATTTATATGAGCACTCCATAAAGAGAGTAGTTTAAGATCTGTGTCCTGAGATCCTTAGATGAGTACCTGGACCATCTCCGAGGCTGGTTGTCTTCTGCTGGCTGCATCCCTGTAATGCTCAAATCTGGTTCARGAAACTTTCTGCCCTGACCACTGCTCTTCCAGAGGGAACCGAGCCTTAGAGGGACACTTCATACTCCTTGCAGAAYGAACTTACCAACTAGATGGGTTTTAGACCCTTGACTGGAAAACTGTGCTGTTTAGAGATAAGCAAGATGCAGAGAGGAAGGAAAGGATGGGAAAACGGACATTGCTGGTCTTCCAAAACCATGACCCTGTGCTTCTGCATAGATACTGGAAGACAACTTGATTTTGTATTAAGCCAAAAGGGGGAGGAAGGTGAGGTGCTATCAATATTGCCTCCCAGCTTAAGGATCCCTTTTCTTTGATAATGTTTTTATGTGCAGAGTACTTTCATTATTTTCTCTGACCTTTTCCCTTGTCATGCGGCTGCTGAAAGCCTCACCTCCACTGCCAGCAGCACTTTCAGACTCACTGCTTCAAACCACACATACAGGCTCRCAGCTTCACAGGTAGGAAGAACTTCCCCAGGGCTGAAGATGTGGGACGGGCTTACTGTGAATATGTGTTGCTGTTCAGTGAAAGCTTCATTCATTGTGTTAGAGAGCAATAGGGGTAGGCCTGGGAAAATACAGTGTTTAAATGAGCTAGTGAGGAATACACGTCTCCAGGCCCAGGATATGCATTTTGGTTGTTTTTATGTGCTGAAGCCAATGCTGCGGTGTCTTTYTTGTTATTGTGACCAGCATTAATCTGTCTAGCATCCCTCCTATCTTCTGCTTTACAAACATTTTCAAAAGCACCTAAATCATTGAAGATCTTTTAAAACAAAATTATGGACTWTCTTTCATTCAATATCACAAAGACTAACTAAATACTTTTATGGATCYGGATTAGGGACTCATCTAGGTTTGGGAATTTAATTATAACCTGTAGTAATTGCCTTCAGCCAAAAACCACTCTTCTTTTTTCTTGTTAAATTCTACTCAGACAAAACGTATTTCCTGACTATTTTTGTAGGTAGATCTGGTTGGAATAAAAATAATTAAGCATATTTTTGATGAAAGATAGTTGCTTTAGCAAAGCATAAAGTTTTTGGGAGGATGTATCACTCTCAACAAAACTTGTCACTGAAATTTAATAAAGTGAAGAATTAGCTAATCATTTTTTACTAGAAAGTTAGAAAGCACAAAAGTAAAATACTTATCTTTTTATAAGAAACAAACAGGTGATTTTGGCACAATCACATTTTGTGAAAATGTCTAAGATTTCTGGATGTTGTTCCAAAGTAAAATATAATGTAACACAATAACAGGAAAGGCACAAGGACATGAGATTCTTATCTTACGGGCACTCCTGAATAATGGTTCCATATTATTTAAAAAGTAAAACACTGACCTCCAGCTTCTCTGTAGAGTGTTCAGGAGTTTTTAAAAATTCAGCAAAAAGAGAAAACTGTAAAGTCATAAAAAAGACACAGCCAATTATTCTTTAATGTGTTTGCCTTTCTTGATGATATTTCTAAAGATATGAGTTTGTCTACAATTGGCTAGAGAAATACACAGACCCAGAATCAGTGTGCTTCATTTTAGACCACAGACCTTAGCTGTCTAAAAGTTAAATCTCTAGTCTTAAATTAGTTATTTCCAGAGTCAACAGAGAGAGATAGAAAATGAGAAGGTATGAGTGGATGAACTTCAGAGCCAAGTGGAACAGACCACCCTCTTGAGAGACTTCTTTTACCCTATGCAGTATAGGGGAAGGCTAAATAACCAGGTTAAATTAGATATCTATCTTATAGATGTCCAAGGGTAGGCAAATTAAATTCATCTAATGTGGGTCTCRTCCCAGTGATCACTGTGCACACTTAATAAATGCTTCTTCTTGCCTGTATTTTTTTTTTTTTAATTTCAGAAACTGCATGGCTGCAAAGAACTAATTCCAAGAAGTACTTCTCAGTTATAACAAAACTATCCCTGGACAGAAATTTTTCTGTGCTAATGCCTCTATATGTTTCCACGGGAACTTTAAGAATTGGTCTGAGTACAGCTTTACATTGAAAAATATATTCCAGGAATTTAGAGGATTATTATTTCATATTACTATTTAAGTGTGTCTTTGCAAGAGTAAGGCCATACACCATTATTATCTCCTTCTGAAATTTCCGTCTTACTTCTTTTTAAATACGCAACCATCTTAAGAACTCTTATAAGCAGTATCAAGGCCTGAAAAATTCTTTCCATCTTTCATCACTGATTTAAATGTAAGCAATCCTGACTGGCAGTACACAGCTTGGCTTCTCTTCGGCCCTTCTTTGTTTTGCTATCTAGGGAGAAAAGAAGGACAAAAAGCTTTTTTCTTTCTTTTATTGCAGGTGGTATTGTCCACAGCCTTTTTATAACACAAATTCAGRTCATTTTTTGGAGACTGTGAAGCTATATTGGATAACAGAGACTATTTCGTTGACTATAAACCAGTGTCCACAAAAGGACAGTGTCCACAAAAGACAACCAGGAGAATCGGTTGGTCTTTTCTATTTTGCAATGTCTTGTCCATTTTTTTTTGTCCTAAAATAAGCTGCACTTCGTTGCCATGGCTTCAAAAATCTTTGGGTAGCAGAAATCAATCTGTTTCCTGCCTTCTATAACCTCCTATATAGTTCAAACCCACTTACTACTAAAAAGTGCAAATACATATTTACATAATGAGTTTTTTTTTTTAACTCTTTCCCTTCTAGGCTATCACCAATGCAAGTTCTCATCCCAGCACAGCAAATTGCAGCCTACCATCTAGATCTCCTACTTTCCCATGAGGACCTTTATAACTGAAACACCTTCTCTTACTGAGAACCATCAAGGATTTTTATGGATTCAGACCAAGAGTGTGGAGGAGGCTCTGTACAGGATGAGGGCCTCAGGTATATGATTTCCAGCGAAAAACTTGCTCATTAGAGGGCACTTCCTCAAATTATCCCAGCCAACAGACTGAAATATGAATGCACATAATTCATGGCTAGGGATTCATCTCCTCTAACGTTAATGATCTCAAAGGCAAAGGTCTGTAATTTAAGCTAGTTGTGTTAAGCTTCCTCTGTCTCAAGAAGTAAAGGTGTTCTACCCTCTGACGTCGGTGGGATAAATTTGGTCCTCCGAGGTAGTTCTTTCCATTGACTGTAAAGGGAACTATGACAACAGTCCTAGACACAACACTCAGCCTTCAGACAGATTGTTATGTGAATAAATCACTGCAAATAAATGTTATAAATTAAAAAATGGGCACAAGAAGTTATGTTTGAAATTAGAGATTAGATAAATCTGTCCTTCCTGCTTTTCAAGAATATAGCCTTATTTAGAGACCAGGGTGGTTCTTCTATATGTGTGAACATATGGACAAAAGAGGCATTATATGAAGGAAACAGAATCTGCATTCTTTATTTGCCATGTACTTACTATGTTTATCATAAAGACAACACATACAATTGCTCTTGCAGTCCTCAATGCTCTTAATGTAAACTCTTTTTAAAGGCAAAGTTTAATTAGCTTTCAGTTCTACTTTCAGTTAGAAATGTGTGTTAATTAAGGGCCTGAAGCAAAGCTGTATTTAAAAGGCTCATAAATCTCCCTGTAGTACTGGGGTGATGATCAGCTCATCATGCAGGTGCAGGTGCCTGCACATGTCATGGAGAAGCAATTTTCCATCATGCAATTCTGCTCCCACTTCCTCTCCCTTCTCTGTCTCCCCACCATTCCCCACTGCATACAAACTTTCATATGATAAGAGGTAGGCAGGCAGGTAGGCCAATGCACATGGTAGATGTTTTACTGAACTGAAGCTGATTACAATATCCTTTGATGAATTCCCTCCTACCCTTTGCCCATAAATAGGGCACATGCAAATTTAATGTGCTGTTATACATATTATTTCACATTTTAAAATATAGCATTCATTGAGGGTATTTTTTCCTCTCCAGCTATCTAGCAGATTTAAGCTAATGGCTTTCTGCCAAAATCATATTACCTTTGTCCTTAAGCAAAAGCATAAAAAATTGAAATTAAGCTAATATCAACTGTTTTTTGACCTATTGGGCTTTCTATGATTAACAAAGTGCTGTACTGTGTCTCACAGTTATGATTCTAGGGTGGTGTGGTGATTTGGCACCCAGAAGTGGAATCCATTGACAAAGCATTTGCTTAAGGTTAGAGAAAAAAACACTATGGATCACAATGAAACCTTGATTACAGAGATATGAGGCCACCTTTCTTGGTTGTATGGTAGCGCTTCTCTTGAGTATTGATTCTGGCTTCTTTGGTTGGCTCATCCTAACTCTGCTTTTGGTTCCTCTCCAAAGTACTCTCCAAAGATAATGGGAGAAGATTTGCATGAGACCGCAAGTAAAATTGGAACAAAAAGCTTTCCATCTTGGCTTTTGCTAGATGAATGGCAGAAGTTTGTGGATGAATTAGACAGTAAACTGTCCCACTGCTACGTGTGTGTCTACATGTAAAAWGTTAGAATAAGGTTCTTTAACTAAAAGTTAGAAAAAGGTTCAGTAACCGATGGAGACTTTTTACTTAGAAGCCTTTTGTAAGAGTGGGTAGTATATCCATGCTGCCTTTAATAGCTAAGCTCCTGCCTGAGTCCAATGTATACATTCCTTGTATACAGACTTCAGTTAGTAAGCACCCTTCTCCTCTTGCTCCCTGCCATGTGAAGCTGGATGACTGCAGAGTACAGAGACAATGAGAGCGTTGGCTGTGTGGATCATCAACTGGTTGAGTTCACTTTGAGGACTAAGCCCTACACCTTCGGTGTAAGTTGAGCGCCTTTGACAATATCCCTTCATTGTTTCCAATGATTCTTTGGAAGATTTGCTCCTACCAAAGAACGCATGTTGCATGCAGTTGGCTGTGAATCGTTTGACTTTACTGCTTCTCCTTCTGCCCTAACCTTACCCAGCCTGATTCCAGTATGGTTGCCACTTSACTTCTGCAAACACTTGAAATGGGTTTTGCCTCTAAACTTCCAAATCATATCCACCCTATTCYCACTCATGCAAATACAACTTTGTTTGCCTTGATGTTTGCAAAAAGTGCTACGCAAATGGGAGGCAAACATAGAGAATAAATGGTTGTTTGAAAATTTCCCCTCATTATACATCCAGTTCTAACAGCTATGAGCATTTTTTTTGTCAGAAATAACAATTTAATAGGTCTGAAAAAAGTCTGTGTGTACCTGCTAGGTATAAATACCAATGGTAAACAAGAGCTATTTAATGTCATTARTAAGATTATAACTAGAAGTGATGAGATAAAAGCAAAGAAGATATCATTTTCATCTGAGTACTGAGTAAGATAAATATCAATAGACTGTAAACATCTCCCAGAGGAGCTGATCTGGTACATTTTAAATTATACTGGACACAACTGTTTTCTTGAATGCTCAACCCTGAGTAAGACTGAAATGGCATAAGGGTGAACTAGATGGCATCAGACTACATATAAAGAAAAAAGAAATTAGATTGTCCCTTGGAAGAAAAAGACTGTAGTTCCTCATGAAACCTTCTTGATTTGTTAAATGGAACTTTGATTCAAGATTACAAAGTTTTGGGGTTGTCTCTGAACTGAAAAAGTCCAGTAACAATAATAATATCCCCTAYAAATTTCTCAGTGTTGTTTTTGATCCAATTCCAGCAGTCACTCAAAAAGTAGAAATAGGTCTGCAACATACTGAACAAACATGATGGGTTTTCAGATACTGAGCATGTAAGATTTCTATTACTGCACCTGTCAAAGGGAGAACGTAGACACACCTTTCTGTGGATGAGATCACCCCAACACTTTCACTCTCAGCCTTGGCAAGAAAAAAGTGTCAGAAACACCATTTTAATCACGTTAAAAATAAACCATGGGATCTGCTAACTTTCTGTGCCCACCTGTGTATGAATTCGTTCATGACCATCAAACTTAAAAGAGGTGGGAGCAAGAGGTAGAGTGAAGGGGAGAAGAGCCCAGCAGTGAAACTGAAGTTTTCTTTTCAGAAGAACTTGTTAAGAAAATAAAACTCATTTCAAAACAAAAATTGAAACTAAGTTCAATATAACAACACAAAAATAGTAAAACTGGAAAGTATTTCTTTAGCACATTTGCTCTAACACTTATTAGAGATGTAAACCAAATCCAATAAAAACAAATCCCAGGTGTGGAAATGTGATTAACTCATGACTCAGTTTCAATTTAAAATGTAAAATAAAACAGTCAACCTTCACCAACTTGATTTAATTCCAGACAGGCACACACACACACACAAAAAAAAAGAAAAAAAACACCTTAAGAGAATCCAATACACAGCTGCTGAGCTATGATCATCCTGGTAGTAAGCTTTAAACAGTAAGCACAGATGAATTAGCAAGAGCTAATAATCAGAGTTTTTTATGCATGCAAATATACATGAGCTAAACCGTGCTCAGAATGGTGTCACATGCAGACAGCAGCAGGAAGTTACAGGCAATTTTTTCCCCCAAATGGACATCAGTGATGGGAGAAAAATGCTGACAGCAAACTGCTGTTCTCTTTTCTACCTCAAAGGAATGATTGGGTAGAGAACAGATAAGATTTTAAGGTAGGAAGAAAAGAAGGGAAATAGGTTGTTCCTGGGGAGGATAGATAGCACTCTATCACACAAGGGATAAAATAGAGGTGGTACAGGAAATCTTATCTGCAATTCAGTTTCTGCTGTGCCATTTGGGGAMAGGAGGATGGAAAATAGTGATATGTTACTCTTTATATAGGATGGATTGGAACTTTAGGCCTAGATAAAACTCGTTCTGGGGTTTGTCTCCTGAATTACTGGAGAACAATCAGTAGAGAGCTAGGAAATCTACTGAACAGAAGAACAGCAGCCAGTCGTGGCTTTGGAAAGCTAGCCGTGTTAATTTAGATAGCTCTGCAGAAGGCTGGAGATTTTCTTCTGAGGGTGTAAATTCTGTCAGGCTCAAGCCATGGATATAGCTTTGGCTACAGGCCACTGTTGTAAAAWCTTAGGACTGGGAGGGACTACCAAGGGTCATCTACTTCTCCCAGCCCTCCATCTTTTCAGGCAGCAATGTAGATAGAGATTCCACAACCTCTCCAGGTCATCTATGCCAGGGCTTCATTATCCATAATCTCAGTTTGYTGTAATAGCTAAACTGAACTTTCCTGAAACACCAATGTAAATCAGTTCTTTTTGATCTTATCCACCAKGAATATTATGGTGCATATCTATTTAAAGTATTGGTGAAGGTTGTGACAATTCTGTGGGATAGAGTGGGAAAAGTCAGGAGATAATTTTTAAAAATAAAGACAAAACATTGTTGAATGATGAAGATTTAAGTCAACAAATGCAGATGGCATCTTAAAATCTGTGCAGAGGAGTGATTTTCACAAAGGTAGTATGGATGAAACTAATTTTTAAGGCTGACAGCTGTCATCTGTCTCCAAGCTTTCTGGGTTTAAAATTCTGACATCTTTTTTAGGCAACATTTTGATAAAATGTTTGGAAATTATTAACATTTCATTTTTCACTGCTTACCTTTTCTTCATAGGTTTACTTYTATTTAAGACACAGGCAAAACCCCAAACACATCTACACTGATTTTYCATGCAGGTTGAGAGCAGTGATTCATTTAGTTCAGAAACAAAATTTCAGGTAAGTGTCTATGGAGTTGCAGCATATCAGGATTGATCCTTATCATTACTCATCTATGCAGTCACATGATGGAGGTACTGTTTGGCAGCACAATTCACCCTCTAACCAAAAATACACCTGGTGTTTCAACAAGACATTCCATTTTATATGCTTTGTTGGCAGGGAGATTCTAATATAAAAACTGATAATATATATCAAAACGTATTTTCTTGTAATTTCTCTGTTTTTATTACACTCTTGCCTAAAGAACAGTTTTCTTGTTCTCGAGGAGCCATGACCCATTAAAAGKATAAGATCTGACTTCAATGGTGAGATAATTGATATAGTTCCAATAGAAGATGTCTTCCCCCGATATGACGTCTGAGAAACTAACCTGGTATACGTAAACAAATAAAATCCTCATTGCTTGCTGCTCTTCTTAATTTATTCTTTCTAGTTAATTTGTTTTCCTTTGAACTGTCAGGATTGGATGAAAAAAAAATCCTAGATCTAATAGTAAAGATTTTGGCACTTAAGCTGCCCATCTTCATCCTTCCTAACTTAGACATTTGGTGTCTGAGACATCAAAAGGTARCCTTCAAATGTAGAGAGAAATATGCCAGTCTGGAGGACCACATAGCTGTTGGTGCTTGTCTCTATCTGCACTGCCTAGGGAGAGGAGTCTAGAAGACTGGGATCAGAAACTTAGATGCTTCAGTTACCTATGTAAARTTAAGAAGATGAAGCATATCTTTGTGTATTGTTTCACATTTTTGTGAACTTCACATCCCTAATTCATGGACTCTACAGATCTTGGACTTCAGATATTTCACGTGTTCATAACACTAACTCACCAACAGAATCAAGATCTAAGTAAAATGTGGATATAGTCACATTTCTTCCAAAAATATATCTGGAGGATAAAATAGTGTCTATTTTTGTTTATAAGAATCTAATGTTTACAGCAGTGAAACAGAAAAAAWGGTTTCTGGACCTCCTCAGAAGCCTCTGTGTACCTACTTTTGTTATACTGAACACTCTGAAGGAAATTTAATCTAGGAAATTATTCCTAGAGAGTGAAAAGGAGTGTTGAAAGAAGGAAGCCTAATTCTGTCACTCAGTAGTGTGGAGCTTTCACCTAGGAAGAAGGAGACCTGCACTCTTGTGTCTGCTGCCAGGAACATTCAGTCRTTCTACATACAATTGTCATTGTCTGAAAAAACAAAATAACCATGGTAAAAAAGACCAAGCGTCTCTTCTGTGAATACCAGAAATATTTTTTTTCTCCTCCAGGAGAAAAAATTAATATTTAAAAACATTAAAAAATTAAAAACATTTAAAAATAATTAAATGAATCTCTGTAAGATGAGAATAACCACAGGTGCCTTCTCTGAGGGGAAGACTAAAAGTCTAGATTCAAAATGGGTGAAAAAAATTTCCTGCAGCCCTATCTGCTTATATAGGCTCTTTAGAAAATGTGGATTTTTGATAGATCTCTCTGATTAGCATTTTATATCATGTAGTTCCACTCTGGGGCTTCTGTTTTTTTTTTTTTTGTTTGTTTTGTTTTGTTTCATTTTTTTGAACTGTCCAATTTTTTTCCATTCAATTCAGGAGGACATTAAGCATAAAAGTATTAGATTTTAAATATCTTACTTTGTTTTTTCTATTTGAATCTATGGAACAGGAACCTACAAAGTAATCATTATGGAATCTAGCTGTAGAAATATATAAATACACTCTGTTGCAGATAGCTCTGCATTTTTGAGGTCATGGACTACCGGGATTTTTTGTCTTGTATTTTGCACTATATATATTACAAAAGGTACACAATTYCATTGGCATTTGCCTTTCTCTAAAAGCTTTGCTAATATTTTCATTCACGTTTTTCTATGATTTTTGTAGATTTTCCCTCTATTTGTTTCCCTTTATATTGAACTGAATTCAGAAACTTCTTTGATGTGTACTTAAGGAAACCTGAACACAAGATCTGAAAGCAGTACTGATCTTCCTAAAGGCAAACATCTGCATCTCATGGGATTTCTCTAATCTCAAAGTGGACATCTAAAATACTGATGATTCATCTGCTGTAAGACTCTATTTTTTCTCCCTTCTTTGTAAAAGGAGCACAAATGACTAAATCAGATATTGTCATCTATGCTGCAACTGTCTAACCTAATATGATATGAATTCATCTCTCTAAAGTGGCCTGTACGTCACTGAAAAAAAAAAATAGGAACTAAGCAGGACATGGGGAAAGTAAACAAAAAAAGTTGAGAACAYATGGGCCTGAGGAACTATTTTCTAGATAAACTACCTGCCAGGTAAAGCTAGAAGGTTTGCAGAGTTCATCCCCATCCACCTCCGAYAGTTCCAAAACTCTTCTGAGGGCAAGACTTGCAAGATATGTTCCCTTTACTATMGGACAATAGATTTAACCTGCTGCTTTGTATTGTTAATATCTTTTGTATGGAAGGTATTTGAGAAGAAGGTGATTAGTAGGAAGAGAAATTTTTTTGTGAAACAAACAAAGATGTACAGGTGACAAACTCTTGAGCACACAAATCCTTTATCATTTACCTGATGATCAATTTTTTGCCCCAAAGTTTGTTAGTTTTTTAAACTTTATCAATTGACCTAATGAATTATTTTCCTCAAGTCTTGCCTTGCTTATATCCTTAGATCATCATAGATTTACCACRCGTCTGTTACAGACAACTACTTTGCAATTGCTTTACTGAATTGAATGGATTTTGATCCCAAGTCAATAACCTATTCTTTAGATTTTTCTGTATTTTTAAAATAGGTCTTTATTTTTATATAAAACATACCCTAATCCACTTTTATATTACTGTAATCAGTTGAAATCTGTGCAGTTACACCCTCACAAGTGGGCTAAACTRTGATAAACTGTCTCTGTTTCAAACTGTTTGTAGAAAAATAGCCAGGAATCATAGCAGTTGTTCCCTGATGGACAAAGCATTCGTACGGATGAGTTTTAAGAAGTCAAACCAGGAGCCCTGCCAATTCTGTCTTTACAATTGCACTACCGAGGAGAACACCTGTTTACAAATATGATCTTTTTCCATGTTACTTCCTTTCCTGATCTGAATATCTGCCTCCTCTGAAACCCACCATAAATCACCTAGGTCAATTTTACAAATAATCCCTTGTACAGTGTAACCAAAACAAAACTTTTGTTTACAAGTAATTTCTTTCAGAATGCAGATGTTCTTGTTTTCATTTAAACAATGTTAACATGCCCTCTGCTCTGTAGTTTGTTAAGCAGAACATTTATAATAATGTAAAAAGAACAAATTAACTTTTCAGTAGAAGAGGGGGAGGATGATGAGCTGTGTGGCTGACCATTAACMCATGCAGCTGAGGTATACTTTTCCTCTGATGATTTTTTTATGAGTCAGTAGCATCCAGTGGAGGAGCAGTAGCAGACAACTGGATGATGATAACATCTTAAATAAGTGCAGTTYTTTGCTCAGTGAACACCGGCTACTATCTTTAAAATAAATGTCTTTTTATAGTAAGACAACTAAGTAGAATTTGAGAACAGAATGTAGAATTTCACAGAGCCACAATGCTGAGAGATTTTATCTCAATTTTCTCAATGCAGAGAAATAAGCTTCAGGATGAGGACTGATGAAATATTTTTTTTCTTGGCAAGGACAAAAGTCTTAGTGTTACTTCTTATACRCACTGCTTGCTCCCAGTTACACCACAGTCTATACGGCTTTTTGAGGTAACATGAGAAGTGTCCTTGTTCGGCTGATATAGCCAYGAAATGTTTCTAACCTATGTCTTACATATTAAAAGGGTCCTTCAACAGGTGTGTTCTTTTGCTTAAGTTTGTGCTAAAGCACAGTAAAGGCATATTCAAGATAAACATCAGTAAATCAAATGTGGTAAAACTTTGCATTGCTCAGTCAGAAGTAGTTTCTAAGGCATGTGATTGCTTGTGTGCTAATACATTTTAATTGATTTTATTTTAGTGCAATAACCTTGAGTCACTGATCATTGTACCTTTGAAATATTGTCATCTTTAACCCATAAAAYAATTAGTGCAGTTTTTTTTCCCTGWTATATATATCATTAATTGGCAGTTTAACTACCTGAGCCTTCTATGATACATTTCAAATCGAGTGGCGTGGCATGTTATGACTTACTCCGTGTTGTACTGAGGGAGCCATCSACCTGTCGTCATTTAGAAAGACTACATGGAGAAGGTAAGTATACGACTAGGAAACCATTATGGTCACTGTCTAACAGCGAAAGTTTTCTGGCTCGTCTCTACATTGTTGACTAATTATGTCATCTATATTGTTCAATAATCTCTTAGATATTTTGCTTACCTTTTTTCTATTCTGGAAATAACCATTATTACTAGTAATTATTCAGATTTATGGTGATATGCACTCATGTATTGCACCCGTTGAACACTTATGGCAATACGGCACTTCAGAAATGCTTCTGTCCACGTCTGCCTTTGGTGAGATAAAGGCATCGTTTGACAATATTCTGTTTTTAAGGAAAATATGATGTATACCACACTGCCTTCCGACACGGAAGCATGACCAGTATTGCTATTTCCTCCCCTTCACRTTGTTTTGACATATGTGACTGGAGACTAAACAGTAAATTGGAAAGGTCTTTTTTAGCTTGGATCAATTTATTGATTTCATTTGTTGCTCGATCCCTCAAATGGCTGCACTGACTGGTGAAACTGAGGGGTAGAGGGCTATTGCATGGAGGCAGGAACTCAGGGCTGTTGCATGGAGGCAGGAACTCCATGAATTGGTCTCATTTTTTAAGTCCTAGCATCACAAAACTGCAGTCTCAGTCTGACACTCAAGATGAGGGGAATTGTTCCTGCTTATAACAAAGTAGATTAACCTTTATTATTCTGTTTTTCGCTACTATATTTTGTGTTCCCATTAAATTCACCATAGCATTACTAAGGTAGATACAGTAAAAGCAAGGAAAAAAAAATGAGTCAGTGGAAAAGTGGCATGAYAGGTGAGAGCTCAAGGTTTAATTTTTGCTCTGTTACAAATGCTCCACTCACTTTCAGGCAAGCTGAAATTTGCTTTTTGTTTTTTTTTTAATAGTTTCTTGTTAGTGGATGAGGTTTCAGAYTAGTGTTAAATTGCTCTACTGACCAAATGACAATGAAAGGAGAATTTCTTTGACTTTCTTATTTTGTCGGGTCAGCTTCCTAAAGATTTAGCTCTCAGACTTGCATAATGGAAGAAGCAAGCAAAAAACGAGCTASTGTAAAAGGTGGAATGGGACCATTCCTTTTGGCAGCAGCTTACCGTCAAATTAGATTTCTGTTAGCATGAAACTGTGCCCTCAATTACTCTTTGATAAATGGGAGTAATAGCACTTTCCTTTCTGTGTTGTTATGAGGATAAACATTAAAATTCATGAAGTGTTTATGTATCTCAGTTACAGGGGCCAGATAGTACCTTCAATATATTTTACTGCTGGGATTAATAGAGAAATGAAAGTCCGATTCTCCATAACTTTGGATTTGTGGTGTAATTTCTAATTAATCCAAAGAAGCCTAACTTCTCCCATTCACTTGCTTGAAATTTTAACAGCTGTAAATTGCAATTCAAAATAAGGAATACAAAGAATGAGTCCACAGAGTTTAATGCACGTCCCCAGTTGCAGCAAGCCAGTCCACAGCCAAGGGTTGACTGAGGTTTTAAAATTTGACTAACTTCATGACACAGTCTCCTTCCAACTTTTTTTTTTTAAAGCATCTATTTTGCCTAAAGATTTTGCTATTTAACTTCTTCTGTGACAACTAAGGTTCATATTGGGACTTTGTATGGAGGTCTATAGGGATAACTTTGCAGAATCAGTGTCAGAAGAATACACGAACTGAATCTTACTTCSCTTGTCCTGAGAATCTGTTCCTCAAGGGACGGACTTCTTTGAYGCTCCTTGAGCTGTGCTGCTGTACACAAGCTGAGAGGATGGCACTTTGAAAAGCTTGTTCAGACATAGGGAAATCATATGCTGAGGGCTGTATAGTCTTGGCTATCCGTGCCTTTGAAAACTTGATGTGGAGAGATGACATACGATGTCAAGTTCCATGATGGTGTTTATACAATTCTAGATCACTTCACACTAATGCACCCTTTTATCTCTGATAAGTTTATCTTAATTCATACACTCTGAAAATTCAGTGATTTACTGTAAAAGAACTTTACTGGTGAGATTTTTAAACTTTAAAGCAAGTATGTAAATGTGAATTACTGCAAGTCATTTTTTCCTTCATATTGGACTTACAAGTGGCTGTTTTTTCTCTACTTTTTTTTTTTTTTTTNAATCCATTTGGTTACATTAAAAATCCTTTTGGCATAAATTCTTCTTAGATACATCAGAGTACTTGAGAGAAATGCCTGGAAAATTAGTTCCATGTACATTTTAGGAAATCTTGCTAACAGCTGCATTTTTCCATTAGAAACGGTTTCAAAGGCTACACAGAAAACCGAAGCCAAATGAGGCAAAGTTTAAGTGAGAAAACATGTGTGCAACTTTAAACCAAGAAAATGGAACAGATTCTTAGAGAAGTCCAGATTTTTCTTTGCAAGGCTTTTCACCAAACGTATTAGGAACTGTAGGTCAAATTTTCATTTGGTGTAAATACATACAGCTCTGCTGAAGTCATTGAAACTTCCATTAAATGGCCAAATTCAGGATATGTCCTACTTTTGGATTTCTGAATACATATCAAAGAGTTGCAAATACCTTAAAATGAACTGATTAAATTCATTTGCTTTTTAATATATTTTGAAATTAAATACTTACCTGTGTTAGGAGCATTACATATTTAAAAAGGACTTAGACTATACAAAAAAATTTAATAAAAATATTTAAAAGATATTCAAAGAAAAAAATGGGTAAGATTTTGTTCTCCTTGCCCCTCCAGCCCACACTACCCTGAGTTTTGATGAATGAAGTCTGAACATTTTCTTTTCTGTATTTATYTTGAATCTGCTATTTTTTCTGCCTAGAGCTCTGCAGCTGGAGAACTGGGATCAGGATGACATCATCAAAGACAGAACTTGGATCTGTTCAGAGAGAAAAAAAAAGAACTATACAAATCATAAGTGATTTCCTGACATGGGGCGAGGAGAAAATGTAAATGAGTTTATAATTTGGCCCTGAGACTGCACAGAGACAGATTTTTAAAACACAGCCTCATTTTTCACACCTTCATTTTCAGGCATAAATAAAGTCCCTGTTTAAAAACCTCTTTTTCATGTTGTTTTTTTTTTCCTGTTGGATTCACTTATATGAGCAAAGTCAATTTTGCTTTACAAAAAAGGCAAGATTTTATCTTTACTGATTATCCAGGAGGCAGGATATAAATACAGCATGTTAGAGTAACATGAATCTACYGCTGTATTACTCCTAGTGATAGCAAGAGGAGATCTGTACATTAATCAAGGCTGTTGTCTTTGAGTAGCAGCTGCAGTTCTAGCTTTTTTATTTTTAYTATTCAGGACTTTATTGGCACATTCAATCTCACTGCAATACATTAATTAGAGCTGGTTCAACCCAGTAAAACTTTTGAAAACCTTTCCTAAATGTATTTAAAGTTCTTTTTCAGATTCTTTTTTGTAAAAAAAAAAAAAAAAAAAAGATGAGAAACAATTTTAAAGTGGGAAAAGGAAAGAATGACAACGAAAACAAGTTTTTTTTTTCAGTTCATGATACTATTAAAAACTATGCACTTCTCTTACCTTGAATTTGTCTTCTGTCTTTTAACTCTCCATCCTTCTTTCTTTAGTTCTCTCTGTTTTTCTTGGCTCTCTCTCTAGTCTTTCTATAACATTTCCTTCTCTGGAAAATCTCAGTACTGGGGATTTAACACTATTCCATCTGCCAAACTGATCAGCAGCTGGTCTAATCCATATATCGAAGTGTCAGCCCTAAACTAAGGTTTTGATTTAATCTATGTGAAAAATGGAATCTCYAAGCCCTGGGAAATAAGTATTTTAGCTATATTTTTATTCAGATTCATCTCAGAAGGTCAAAGAAGAAAGAAAAAAATCTCATTTGGAAAAGTGCTAAACTGATATTTAGCAATTTCATCTTGATGGCTGCCCACCAGCAGGGATGTGACTCTTTTGTGCCACTAAACGCTTGCCTGGTGGGCGGCGTAGGAGCCTTAATGTCTGGGGAACTGGAGAGCTGGAGAATCTGGAAGCCAGAGTCAAAGGGACCTCCTTGGCTGTGCGCCTGGTAGGCTTCCCAAGGGATGGAGATTTCTGGCAGCCGTGGCAGAGTTGCCTAAGGATCTGGGGGGTGGATAAACTGCCGGAAAGCTGAGCAAAATTTCCATCTGAAATCCACCTGGTGGTAATTAGAATTGATTTACTGCAGTTAAACATCTTGGATATTTTCTGGAGGGAAATAACATAGATGCCTCCCCGCCTTGTCCCTGGGATATGGGCTCTGCACTGGAGCACTTCAGCAGCCCTGCAAGAAGGTTTGCATGTGCGTGCGAGTCTCTGAGGCCAGCAGAGCTCTTGCTGCAGCTGGCCCCAGTGCTACAAGATGTTGTCCCCTCTCCTCTCCTGCTTCTCCTCTGCTGACRGACTTGTCAGGAAAGAGTCAGCAGGGAAGGGAGGCCTGTCATGAACTATTTCAAGGTGCCTCATGGTGATTAAGCCAGCAAGTAGAAGGGAAATGGGAAGGCAAATAAGAAAGGTTTATCATAGCACTGGAGAGCTCAGTTCAGAGTGGCAGGATTCAGAGAGGGTAATTAAAAAAATGAAGTTTTAATAAGGAATAAGGGTATTATCATTATTTTCCTGAACAGGATTTCTGACTATTACCTGACCCCAACAAAGTTACTAATGTTCTTTGCTTTTGCAGGATACATCACTCAAGGAAGTCCTCAAAACTTATCTGTAGAAGTCAGGCTGAAAAGGTAGCCTTCTGCTTCCTACAGACATTTACTGACACATCTGCTTGTTTTCTGCAGGGTTAGGGTTTAGTATGTTAACAAACAAGGCCCTTATGGGAAACTTCAGTTTTTATTTTTACTGTACTCTAATGGTGGTCCTAATATATATAGTCACTCACAAATAAAGCCTCTGAATGTTACTCTGGAATACTTGATGAAAACAGAAATAGAGAAAATGCAAATGCTTGTCTCCATCTTCTGCAGGCAAGACTAGTTCAAGAATTAAATATTAACATGATTGTGCAACATTTATATTCAAATAATATACTCAAGAAATTTGTCTAAAGCACTGTTTTCCATCCAACGGTTTAGGCTTCAGTTTGTTAACATTTTCCGACAAATGAACATTTCGTTGAAAAAAATTGCAATCCACTTTTGCAATCTATGCAGTAATTGGAAATTCCTCTAGGGCTGTAAAAATGATTTGTGTATTTTTTTATGGCACAAAATTACTTCAGAAGGGTCAGGGATCCAGCTAAATAGACAGAATTTGACCCACTGTATTAAAATTAAAGTATTTACTTCTATTTTACAGAATTAACTCACTTGAAAATAACCTGTTCTAGTAAATTGTGTAACTCATCATAACTATAGTAACACAGAAATATCAAATCACTTCATAATCATTGTCTATTAGCTATACCTATATATCTTTATTCCTACACTTCAATAATTTTGAACCCAGAATGACCCACAAGTCCTAATCACTCTGTTTTGGATAGTATTACTTTCTGCCCAGAAAGTCATTAAATATCTTAGTGAGAAGACTTCGAGGTTTTAATCAGATGACTTAGTAAATTGATGTRAAAGCCATTAAATTTGATTGAAGTTTCATCTAGTGTGACAGAATATTCTGCTTCCTTGAAGGAACGCACAAACATGCTCCAAAGTATTTATCATTAGATGCTTTTATCAGATCATTTTCAGTGTAGTAATAAAGCAGAAGTTTGTATTCTCACTGAGTTTAAGTCTGCTTATATAGTCAGGAAAGGTACATATAAAAGCTAGAAATCACTAGGTGATGTATTTCAGTACTTTTCCAGTATCTCAGCCATTCTTTGAACAGATCAGCCAGGGCCAAAGCAGTTAACTAGAAAGACACATCTCTTTTTCAGGGTTCAGCGTTTATCATGACATACATTGAGATTCTGCCTTGCACTACCAGGGTTTAGCAGCCCGTCCTATGTGCTGGCATAACTCTAATATYGATTTCTGCCATGCTGCACTATAGAGAGCTAATTTCACATTACATTTCAAGGACAGCATAGCAGACAGGGCACTGTAGTCTAGAAAGAGCAAAAATTGAGAGAACGTATTTAATTTGATGGGCACTATAATACACTGTGGAACTGAGCTAGCTAAGGGTTCTCGCCAAAGCCATCTCAAAACACAAAATGCCTGAATATTGAAAGAGTAGTGGGGAAGCAGTAGGTGAGGTTTAACATGTGGCGTTAGATGGCAAGACCTCCGCGTTTCTTAAGTTCCCCTAACAGTATTACTTTCAGTCAAGTCAACCAAAATATTCAAGCTGGAATTTTCTCTTGCAAAACAAGGGGAGCTGTGACCCAGACTGTACTAGGTAGGACTCCAGAACTTACTTTATTTTCTCCTGAAACTGTGAGCATGTGGTGGCTGGCATACATACAATATGTTTACAATACAGCGATTTTGGTGAGGGCTGAAATCGYGGTGCTTAGGGCAGAAAGCAGCATCTTCAAGAAACTGAATTCTGGCTCAAGTGATAATTTCCACATGAGTGAGATTTAAACATTGGATTAGAGATGTGATAGAGCTCTTAGAGGTGGATTTTTCTTCCTCCTCCTCATTTCATGCAGTAGTCCAACTACTGTAAAAACTGCYAGCATGATAAAGGTAGTTTCTTTGAGGAAAATGGAACATACCGATTTGAAGCAACTGCAGTTTGAGTTGGTAGATGTTAATGGACATAGTGATATATATAGGTCCCTCTCCCTGCCTCTGCCTCCTTCATTGTTGCTATGTTTATCTTCCATTACAAGGAAGATACCTCAGAGTTTTAATGCTAACCCAGAGCTTTCTTTAACCACATACAAGAACAACTGGTATCAAGAACAAAATTTTCTTCTGCACACCTGGAAGTGGTTCAAGTGAGGGCTTTGTTTCTTCATGAAAGTGAATACTGCCGAAAGATTTTTATTTTAATTTTGTTGATGCAGAGACCTTAGATTTCTTAAAAGAAAAGCATTCAAAGGATCAGGAAGGTAGATTGGCACTAAATGGCTCAATATTCGAAAGATATTGTACACCTAGAACAATGAAGTTTTTGGATGATAAAAATGAAATGATGGAACAACTCTCAGGACGTTTATAAAGGACTTCAGTCTATAAGGCTAAACGTATAGTCTCTGGAGTCTTGTGGAAACCAATATCAGATATAACAAGGATCAGAAACTGAAAAAAATACTGATAGAAAATCCTGAATTAAAATTAGAATAAAATAAGAGTTTGCCATACTGTAGAACAGAAGCAGACCAGATTGCATGAAAAAAATGTGTTATCAAACAGCAAACCCATAGGAATAGTCAACAAAACAAAAGGCAATGTGAAAGACTGTAGAAAGTGTGGAAGAAAACAAGCTTTGTCCAGACTTTGGACAGAGCTGAAGAAGCAAAGAATTTTGCAAAAGAAGAGGAGAAATATCTGAGAAATATATCATTTTCTGTAATGCAAATTGGAACACAACTGAAATCTTGATTACTTGTAAGTTGGATACTGGCACACAGGTATTTGTATGCACTGGAGAAAACAGCTATATTGGTTTTAGATTCTTATTCTCACCTTCCAGAAATATCACTGTCGCTGAAAACAGTTCTCACACATGGAATCTCACCTATAGAACTGTATTTGTTAGATATGACATCCCCACCGTGATAATGACAGATAAAGGGACATAATTTGATTGCTGCTAGATTAAGTGTTCTGAAAAAACATGATCTTAGGCAATTTGCATGAAATCTAAAGCATCCACAGTCCCATGGTGTTATGAAAAATGGTGTTGAAATTTTCAAAAGGGTGCTTACAAAGTCAGAATGACCAAATAGGCAAGGAACAGAGTCTCCCTTGAACCTAAAGTTGTGATTTCATAATATAGTCCTTCCTGAATTTGGYTCCCCACAACCACAGTGGGAGATCCTGCTCCTATTTTCCACTTCCCATTCTTTTTAATTTTCCTTCCCTTCCCTGCTCGGCACTGGTCTGCACGCCTACCATTTCTGTGGTGTCTAATCTGGCATTCATCAGATTGTACTATAAGCTGATTCATTTCACTGAGCAAGCAGGAAACTAATCCAGTAAAGGAAAAAAAAATATATAATAGCTTGCCAGGCTAAAAATTGACTTAGATAGATGGATCAGGCAAGTGCTAAAATCAGTATTATGGAAGAAAAGGAGCTAGCAAAAGAAGAGAGGCCTAGATGGCCTCAGGACCTAATATATCACACTAAAAGTGTGATGTGAATTGTGGATAAGTGTGAAACAAATTGAGACAGCATGTATATTYCGATAAAGCATTATATGACTTCAGTGCCTTCTTCGCCACAAGACAATGTATATAAATATAATAATGCAGCACAGGCTCCATGAGTTTGTGTCTATCTGAAGCGGTCATGTTGACAGAACCAGTATAACTTGTAGAAAAGGATGGAGCATGGATTGCATAGCAAACGTTACTATACCTGTCCAGAACAAGAAATCTGGAGTGATGCACTGTATATGGGATAATCTGTAAGGACATTGAAATGGGAGATATCTGGAAGGTGTTTGAAGGATTACATACGTTTACACTCTGGTGAACTATAAAGAATGTATTTTTTGTGAAAAGGAAAAGGAAAAAAGCAAAGAACTATAACCTACAGATTTGTAGAAACTATTTGAAATAATCCAGCATGTCCTAAATGCTTTCTTACCTTTGGAAAATCATGCCCTGCAAAAATACTGATTTCTTCATTTCTATCCCTCTCCTAGACCTTATGGCTCTACTTATATTTGTCATTGCCCTCTGTGGGTCATTCTTTCTCCTCTCTCTCCGCCATGGATGCTTCTCTACATCTTTCTACTACTTTAACTTATTTTTTCCTCTACTTGCTTTTGTCTTTTGTTTTGTACTTGTTCTTTCGGTCTTGATACTTTTTCACTACCAACTAATTCAAGTAACTCAGCTAATTTTAATACACWCTGAAAAACTGGAGGATTTGCAAGTATAGTGCTCTTCTAGTTGTAGAAGAGATCCTCTTTTTTCTTAATGACTTTGCCAGGTCTACCGTTTTGTACTTTCAACAGATGACTCGTGTCTCATGGAAAGAATATTTTCCTCAATTTGGAAGGTGTAGCCTTTTTTATTCCACTTATGTGTCTGGTTGCATTTAATATTGCATCAACAATTTTAATATCGTATCAATATATTCGCACACGTATATATATATCTGTATTATTAATAAATGCTTCAGAAAAGGATTCTGACAGATATATGACGTTGCAAGCTCACATCAAAAAAATGTCACCTGGTGAACTTAGAATCCTTAGAGTAGGTAGTGATGTGAATCTGCTTCTTTTCTTTTTTACTTCATTTTTGTCAGGAGCCTACACCGTTTTTGTTTTTCTGAATTAAAAATTCAGAAAAATTGCAGCTGCCATAAGGGGCTGCAATTCATCATGTCAAGTTGTGTCAGTCTCTTCTCTTAGACACCATAAAACAGTACAAGTGTAAAGAGAAAACATACACACATTTTGAAGTGCAACATTGTCACTGAAAATGTGACTAAAACCAAAGTTTACCTGAGAGAAATGCTGAAGCCACTGCCACTTTTAAGACAAGCAGCTTTCCAAAGCTTTTCTTCCCTAATCCTTTGGTAATGTATGTAGCAGAGACATTTCACACTGCAGAATTGTATTCTGATCTGTTTAAGAGCTGCTGGTAATATTGTGGATTTACTATTTGCAAAGTTTTCATTAGAAATCAAAAAGCTGCAAACCTTTGCCACTTGGGTATCACGGATGCATATTCTTTATTCAGGCTTACGTACAGTTCTCGTGCAGCACTTAAGTTTGCATAAACCTCTATGACAGCACAAACAAACAAACAAACACCCGTTCCAGATGCTCCCGGTAGAATGTATGTTGCCTTGGGGATCAAAAGTGTTCAGTGTTTTTCATGAGCACACTAATAGACTGGATGAATCCCTGATAGATTCTAATCTGACAAATGTTACAGTTCTTTATATTTCTACTATAATTAGCTTCTAAAGGTATTTTTATGAGATTATGAGTTTGGTTTGCTAGAGAAAATTCCTTTGAAATAGACTCTAGTAAGAAATTTTCATTAGTATTACACAGCCTTCTGTTGAATATTCAATGCTGGAAAATTAGAATGGCACACGTTTAATTTGCATTAAGTGACTGGAGATCTCAAAAAAATAATCATCAATAAGGAGCTTTGTAATAGGTATGTGTTGGGTCAATAACAGGTCCAAACTCAGTCCGTATCATTGTTAAAGGTCTGCAGAAAGTATCAAAATTCCCTTGCAGGATATGTGAAAATGCCTTTCTTTCTATAGAAAAGTGAAYACTAACACAAACAGGCCAGTTTTATAGAGAAATCTAGACCACTGCAAAAGGCAGAGTTATGTGAAAAGTGCAGTGTACTACAAACTAACAGASCAAAAAGTACAAAATCTATTGCTGAAAGCCAATGTTGATAAATTCACATTAGGAATAAGGAACATGCACTTAATGTCAGAAAAAWTTGATTTCAATGCTTGAAATCTTTTAATCAAAACTAGATATCTTTAGCATGTATTTCACTTACAGATATATCAAATCATTAGGAAACTAATAACTTTTTTTTCCAAAAATTCCTGGGTCAATTTCTRTAGTCTATGATCTGTATGATACAGAAGTAAGGCCATGTTCCTTTTGAATTTAAAATCTAGAAGCCTACAGAATAACTAGAATGATGAACATGAATAGGAGAAATAATGCCTTGTCTTGAACTCTGTCCCACCTCTCTTGCCTATTCGTTGCTACTATTTCCCTACACAGCACTGGACCTTGTCTGACTCCCTATGTGAACTGACTCCGTTTACTAATAACAAGCAAATTCAACAAAATTCAGGAATATAACATTTTTGAGGAGGACAGTTTCTTCTGGTGCATATATTCTGAAATTGGATCACTTGTCTGGGTCAYCTGTCATGTGTACTTGAATGAAAACAAACAGTCTTGTTGAGGAGAAAGGCATACAAGTGAGAATTATTGTACAAACTACCTCCTACAGTGCAAAAGGAGTGCAGAGAACAGTTTGTGCTCCCATCTGCATTTGACTAGGACTACAAACAACCAGTATTGGGGCACTTCTTTAGTAGTGTCGTTGTCTCACAGTTATGAACCTTCCATACACACCACAAACCAAAAGTTTATTTCCTTTGAACACAATTAGTTGAATCAATTTGTGATTGAATGGGTACCCAGAGGCACGAAAAAATTTCAATTAAAAGGACAGTTATACAGATGCTGCAACAAGTTTCACAGAATCACGGAATGGTTAAGGTTGGAAGGGACCTCTGGAGATCATCTATTCCTACTCCCCTGCTCAGGCAGAGTCAGCTACAGCACATAGCGCAGGATTGTGTCCAGGTGGGTCTTGAATATCACCAGAGAAGGAGACTCCACAGCCTCTCTGGGCAACCTGTGCCAGAGGAGCGCTCTGGCAGTGCTCCGTCACTCTCACAGGGAAGAAATTCCCCCTCACGGTCGGCAGAACTTCCTGTGCTTCAATTTCTGCCCATTGCCTCTTGTCCTGTCACATGGGACAACTGAAAAGAGTTTGTCCTCGTCCCCTTGACACCCTCCCTTCAGGTACTTGTACACATTGGTAAGATCCCCCCTCAGTCTTCTCTTCCCCAGGCTGAAGAGGCCCAGCTCTCGCAGCCGTTCCTCATAGGGCAGGTGCTCCAGCCCTCGGATCATCCTTGTAGCTCTACGCTGGACTCTCTCCAGTAGCTCCACGTCTCTCTTGTCCTGGGGAGTCCAGAACTGGACACAGGACTTGAGATGAGGCCTTCCCAAGGCTGAGTAGAGGGGCAGGATCACCTCCCTCGACCTGCTGGCAACAGTCTTCCCAATGCACCCCAGGATACCACTGGCCTTCCTGGCCACAAGGGCACATTGCTGGCTCATGGTTCACTTGTCATCCACCAGCACTCCCAGGTCCTTCTCTGCAKAGCTGCTTTCCCACAGGTCAGCTCCCAGGCTATGCTGGTGCATGGGGTTATACCTATGTGCAGGACYCTGCACTTGCCCTTGTTGAACTCTGCCTTTGTTTATAGCAGAGCCCAGTTCTGCGATTTGGTTTTGTCCACCATGACCTACTGAATACTACTTTGGGATTGTTTTTGCTTCAAATCAGCATGTTGAAAGCTCTGAATTTCCCATCAGCTATACTGTATTAAAATATGTAAAACACTCCACCATAATTACACAGCATTTCCAAAACACTTTAGTTCTGTTTTTTTGACTCTTAATGGATAGTATTTTTCTGTGACTCTGCATATGTAGTTTCTGTAGACTTTTAAAGGGAACTCTGGGATATCAGGTATTTCCTGATAATTTTCTTTTTTTGGAGCTATACCTCMTTCCATTTTAACCCCCTTTTTCTCTTTTTTTTCTCTYTTTTTTTCTCTACTAGCACTASTAGACAKCTAGAGACTAGTAGACTAGCAATATCTAAACAAAACAAAACAAAAACAATAAAATGAGATCTCTGCCTGACCAAGATATTTTTCAATAAAAAGCTGGCACCATTATATAATGCATTGATGATAATTCTTGTCRCAAATGGTGGAGGAGCCTACGACRAAGGGTGTCCTGCTGGACCTTGTCCTTACCAACAGAGAGGGGCTGGTTAGAGAWGTGAAGGTTGGGGGCAGCCTTGGCTGCAGTGACMMCGAGATGGTGGAGTTCAGGATCCGKCAGGAAAGAACTAAGGCAACAAGCAGSATTGCAACCCTGGCCTTCAGGAGAGCGGACTTTGGGCTCTTCAGAGACCTAATTGGTGGAGTCTCATGGGTTAAGGCCCTAGAAGSAAGGGGARGTSCAGGAGAGCTGGCTAGTATTCAAACATCACTTCCTCCAACCTCAAGAGCCRGSCAACCCTATGAGAARGAAGTGCAACAAAAGGGGCAGGAGATCTGCATGGGTGAGCAAGGAGCTCTTGGCCAAACTCAGACAGAAGAAGAAAATACACAGAATGTGGAAGAGGGGACAGGCTACTTGGGAGAATTACASGAATGCAGTCAGAGTATGTAGAGATGCAGTGAGGAAGGCTAAGRCCCAGYTGGAATTGAGTCTGKCAAGAGATGTCAAGGACAACAGGAAGGGCTTCTTCAAATACATCAGCAGCAAGAGCAGSACTAGGGAAAATGTGGGCCCACTACTGARTGGAGTGGGGGCCCTGGTRACMAGGGATACAGAGAAGGCAGAGTTACTGAATGCCKYYTKTRCTTCAGTCTTCACTGCTAAGGGCAGCCCCCAGGAATCCYGGAGCCTGGACATGAGGGAGAAAGTCCAGAGAAGGGAAGACTTTCCTTTGGTTGAGGAGGATAGGATTAGAGACCTTCTGGGCAGGCTAGACATCCACAAATCCATGGGCTCAGATGGGATGCACCCACGGGTACTGAGGGAGCTGGCGGATGTTGTTGCCAGGCCGCTCTCCATCATCTTTGAGAGGTCCTGAAGAACTGGAGAGGTGCCTGAGGACTGGAAGAAAGTCGGTGTCACTCCAGTCTTCAAGAAGGGCAAGAAGGAGGACCCAGGCAACTCTAGGCCCATCAGCCTCACCTCCATCCCTGGAAAGGAACAACTCATCCTGGTGTCATCTCCAGACATATGGAGGAAAAGAAGGTGATCAGGAGTAGCCAGCATGGATTCACCACGGGGAAATCCTGCTTAACCAATCTGATAGCCGCCTTCTAGGATGGAATGACTGGCCGGGTAGATGAAGGCAGAGCAGTGGACATTGTGTACCTTGACTTCAGCAAGGCTTTTGACACTGCCTCCCATAACATCCTCCTAGAGAAGCTCAGGAAGTGTGGGTTAGAGGTGTGGACAGTGAGGTGGATTGAGAACTGGCTGAAAGGCAGAGCTCAGAGGGTCGTCATCAGTGGCACGGAGTCTAGTTGGAGGCCTGTGGCTAGTGGTGTCCCCCAGGGCTCAGTCCTGGGTCCTATCCTGTTCAGCTTCTTCGTCAATGACCTCGATAGGGGATGGAGTACCTCCTCAGCACGTTTGCTGCTGATACCAAGCTGGGAGGAGTGGCTGACACACCTGAGRGCTGTGCTGCCATTCAGAGAGACCTGGACAGCCTGGAGAGCTGGGCTGAGGGGAACCTCATGAGGTTCAACAAGGGCAAGTGCAGAGTCCTGCACCTAGGGAGAAATAACCCTAGGCACCAAGACAGGCTGGGGGCTGACCTKCTGGAAAGCAGCTSTGCAGAGAAGGACCTGGGAGTGCTGGTGGATGACAAATTGACCATGAGCCAGCAATATGCCCTTGTGGCCAGGAAGGCCAGTGGTATCCTGGGGTGCATTGGGAAGAGTGTTGTCAGCAGGTCGAGGGAGGTGATCCTTCCTCTCTACTGCCCTGGGAAGGCCTCATCTCAAGTCCTGTGTCCAGCTCTGGGCTCCCCAGGACAAGAGAGACGTGGAGCTACTGGAGAGAGTCCAGCGTAGAGCTACAAGGATGATCCGAGGGCTGGAGCACCTGCCCTATGAGGAACRGCTGYGAGAGCTGGGCCTCTTCAGCCTGGGGAAGAGCAGACTGAGGGGGGATCTKAYCAATGTGTAYAAGTACCTGAAGGGAGGGTGTCAAGGGGAYGGGGACAAACTCTTTTCAGTTGYCCCRTGTGACAGGACAAGAGGCAATGGGCAGAAATTGAAGCACAGGAAGTTCTGCCTGACCGTGAGGGGGAATTTCTTCMCTGTGAGAGTGACAGAGCACTGGMRCAGGTTGCCCMGAGAGGTTGTGGAGTCTCCTTCTCTGGAGATCTTCACGGCCCACCTGGACGCAACCCTGTCTAACATGCTCTAGGTGACCCTGCTGAGTGGGGAGGTTGCACTAGATGATCTTGAGAGGTCCCTTCCAACCTTACTGTTTCTATGATTCTATGATATCTGCCATTATTWCCAGACTGCAGAGATTTTTAGAATGTAAAAACAAACAAGCCAGGAATGTGCCTTCTTTTATATTTTAATAGCAGCTCCAGTATTATAGGCTCTTCTGAAAAGAAATAAATAACAGTGACCTCTAGAATTCATCACAATCGGGTAAAGTGGTCGCATGTATTTACACTGATTGAGACACTGTTCATCAAGGCACTTTGCTGTTCTTTAAGGAGAGCAGTCTCAAAATATACAAAGTAAATAGCAGCATAGTGACTCATATACTTTACAGGATATTTAAGAGTAGCTCCGTTGTTGGGTAGCCACAAATGGGAGTCTTCTATTAAAAAATAATATTGATCAGAAGCTTTTGATAAGCCTATTCAGAACATGCACAGAGCTTTGTTAAAATATTGAGACTATATCTTATCCCAGCACAATTTTAACATTTCTTTAATGCAAAGTAGAATTCCTTTTCATGAATATTAAGAAAATCTCAGTTTGCTTCCCTATCTGGAGTTAATTTTGGAATCAAACAGATTTCCTCTATTCTGTTCAACAGTTACAAATAAAGAGTTCAGGTATCCTCTTTGGCTCATTAATCATTCTCTCCTTTTCTCCTTAGGGTACTGCTACTGATACCATAGTTTGAGAGAAATTATGGTATCTCAAGACTAATTTTTCATTGCTTCCAAAGAATGTAAACCCATTCTTTACATACACTTTTTCAGAGGAAAAATCTCTCTTATTTTTAGGAAACTTCCTTTTTTGTCAGAGTTCAATGGTATGGTTGCAGATCAACTGATTTTAAAAGTAATTCTTCTTTAGTAAAGACTAAAGACTATATCATAAACTAACTCAACCTTACTGAAAATAATGAGTACTCTCCAGCTGTTAATCTGGRTTTCAATTTTTTTTTTGTATTATTCAATATTATGAGCACTAAAATGCTTATTGTGATAAAAAATGTCTACTTCTACCTACAGCTACCAGCTTTCAGGAGTTTTTAAACATTTACTCTGGCTAATAGCCTAACTAGGAAAGTGGGACTAGACAGTGGTAGTGAGTGGTTCTATAACAGTTCATTTAMCAAGGCTACTTGCACTATTGTGAGTTTTATTGGAAAAAATGTTAATTTTGCATTTTATAAAATATTAGCATAACAATAGCAATTACCAYTAACCTCCTAAGGGCTTTAACTACAGTTTCAGCTATAGGAATATATCACTTAAATATCATTCAAAAAACAACAAAGGATTTGGAGGAAGAATAGAAAGTAACATATTCCTTGTACTTCTTTTATCACTTGAAATTTTCATATGGAATTTCCCAAATGCCAGTTTTCCAATGCTTGGCTGATTGAACTTTCTTTACTGTGATTACTGTCTAATGTTCTAAAAAGAAAACTAAAAATGCTCAGTTTTTAACTCAGATAGATGTGGTTTTATAGGAGATAGTGTAAGACAGTGTCTCTCAACCTCTAATGTTTCCGGGATTACTTGTCCTTTGTTGTATACAGGTTTGTCGTATCAAATATTTCAAAGCAAAGACACACAAACAGAGAATCACATTTCATTAAGCAAAAATAAGGAACCAAAGAGCCAAATTCTGCTAGCACTAATCCTTTTATTTACATTCAAATCCAAAATATAAACTTCTGTTAGACATTTTTTTTCCATCAGTATTTTTTTTATGCATGAAATGAACCATTACATTTTTGGAAAGATGGAATATGCCCAAAGTGAGAATTACGAGGCTTGCATAAACAGAACTGAACCTGGGCAGGCTGTCTTGAGAATCACAGCCATTCCTGTTCGGCAGGGATGTTTTTAGAATTCAAAGCASGCTATGCTTTTTAAAAAATGTCATTTGATGTTATATTGTCTTGCTGCAAAACATTTGTAATATGCAATGATGTAAGAGGCCAGCTGGCCACTAATGGTAACAGCACACTTTACCAGAACTATCGTCAGAAGGATTGTTGAAGGCAGATGGCCCTTTTTAGTTGTTTTATCACGTTAGACATCTTACCAAGGACAGCCATCCTACAAATATCACAGTAATGTGAAGAACATTACTCTATTAACTATAAAACCTTCCTGAAAATAAGTTTGAAAACAATATGCACTGGACAAGACCAGCAGCATCCATGATCATAACAAAAATAGCGGATCGTGGACTGAAGCTTTTGTAAACGATACCTGTGGCCCGGAAAACTTTTTACATGAATGCTGGATTGCTGCTGTAATATGGGCAGTTACTATCCTCTCTTGTTGGAGAGAGGCATAGAAATTACCGTGGTTAGTGATCATACTTCCCCTCATTTCCTSTCCGTACTAAAAGAAGCTAAAATACAAATATGAGGAAAAAAATTACTCAGACTCAGGTGATCACAGGAGATTAATTTTGATGATAGTGTCATTGAAACATGTTCTGTGGTTTGATAGCCCAGCTGTGCATCTCCCCCAGATAACAAACATTCAGTTGGTTATGCTTCTTTTACTTTTAGGGCTGTCAGAAATAATCTTGTCATGGTTACAATTGTTTTTGGCTTATGCCAGCTAAAATGGCTTTTTGTTTTAATGCACCAAATTTTGGATGCCTAACAATTYTTCTTTAGTCTGTAGGTGGGCCAGYAGTTTTGTTCTTTGGGCTTTTGGTGTTTTTCAAATGTGTTTTCCAGCAGTGAATCTGTTAATGTGTTTACGATCACACGATGTCCCTGCYGAAATCATTATCTTCAGTAGCAGGAGGATTTTGTCCTTAGTACTCCAGTTAAACTTTGCAGTACAGCGCAAGCACAAAGCAGATAATTTTYTATTCTAAATTCACTTCATTTTACTCTTACACTTCAATTCATCGACAGCTTGTCTTTAGCCTAGGCAGCCACATGTGCATCTCTATATTATTATTGTTATGTGTACATAAAAACTACAGTAAGTTATTCATTTTCKGTTTGAACCCTTCAGAGGTTTTTCTGTTTGTTTTATTGAACCCATGTGGTTAGCCAAGATTTGGGATTCTCTGAGCTATTTCCTCCAGAAGGAGAAATTAGTAGTTACTTCTTTAGAGTATAATCTTTCTTTATTTACTGACAACATACAAGTTATGTTTCCTAGAACCCAGTAGGAAACTGTAGTAGAGGGTTACATGTTTCTTCACAGTTCCTAGCCCCTTTCTGTTGGCACTTAAACTCTTGCTTTTTTCACTTGTCCTCTTGCAGTCTGGTGCTTTTTGCCGCGTGGACGTGGCAAGAGGAGTGCTCATGGAAGGAGGCACTGCACAGCGGTGCAGCGAAAGCAATGGGAGCTGAGACGAGGAATGATGGAGGAGAAGTGTTGGACTGAAGCTGAGCCTTGGGAAGAGGGAGGAGAGATGCTTTCTCGAAGTGTTCATTTAGTTGTTTTGGCTTTGTTTCTCAATACCCAAATCAGTAATTGAAAGTTAATGTTAATTGAAAGTTAATGTTAATTGAAAGTTAATGTTAATTGGCAGTAAATTAAATGTAATTTCCCAAGCCAAGACTGTTTTGCCTATGTCACGGAGAGAATACTTTTTCATTCTTTTCCTCAAACAGCCCTCTGTCTACACAGGTTAAATCCTTAAAAATCTTCATAGATATCTTTWTAGAGATCAATGGCTTGAGCTTGACTTTTGACTGGAGGCATATACAATTTCAGTTACRTGGGTTCRTAGAGAAACTGAATGGATTCTAGCRAAGAAGGATAATTGCCCTTTTGTTTCACTGAGGATTAACTCAACATAGAACATTTGCTGGGTATCACTAGTGTATTCTGATACTAACTTCATTGTACACACTGTAAGATAAAGGATGTGCTGCTCTTAAATGCTGCACCCCACAGCTCGTGTGAGTTTGCAGAAGGACAAGAAGGCAGCTTCTCTCTGGAAACATTTTTGCAGATGGAGAAGAGTGCAGGTTTAGCTTTTCTTATGTCTTTCTCCTTATCTTGCCATGTTTTGTAAAAAAGGAATACATTCAGAGTTGGWATCTGGATTGCAGTACCATTAAAACACCTGATATGCTCAAGAAACAGCTTTTTCTTTCTTTAGTTTTCAGGTCATTGAACTTTTGTTATGGTTTTTCTTTTTTTTTAGTTTATGTTATGACTCATCTCAATCAWGCATAATGGGATTTTTAGATTTTCCCAAGCTGTTGGGGAATCAAAAGGTTAGTTAATCATACAGTGTTAGTTGAGCAACTAGCATTCAGAGCTCCATCTACATTGACTTCGTGATTCTAACTACCAGATCCACGTGCCATGTGTTCTCTGATATTAGGCAGTTTTGATGGACAGGTCTGATCTTCATCCAAGGATCATGCTGTGAATCAGCAATGCAGCATTCCTCTTTCCCATTCTCAGAAAGGAAGACATAGATCAAAAACACTACAAGGATATTTGTTGATGTTAAAGAAATCCCCAGTTAGACATGTGCACTGCAGTGACTCTGATTAATAGTTTGGGACTGAGGAAGCTGGGTTCATTTCCAGATGAGATTCTTCATGCATGTAATAACAGTGAGCATGAACACACAGTGAGCACAGCAAAGACAGCTAAAGAAGTACTCATAGATTTCAGACCTTTTATATGGCTTTTCATTACAAAATCTACGTTTATTATCTGTTTTACTATGTTAAATGAAAGAGCACTGGACAATGTTTTATTTTTTAAATATATGTATGTATGCATACATACATATATATACACTTATATACATACATATATAGAGTGTATACGTGTGTGTGTGTGTGTGTGTGTGCGCATGCATATGCTTTATTACTTTGAAAGACCCTCATGCACATACCTGACGGCTAGGACAGAACAGCATGTCATTCTGTTGCCATACAAACTTGCTTTTTGATGTTGTATTTAAGCCTGTACACAGCTCACTTCACTGTAGTCGTCTGGAAATTGTCTACTCTAAGCTAATACGCTAGACTTTGTAAGCAATGAACAAAGCAGGGGATTCCTAAGAGCATAACCTGTGCTGAAGATCCATCTTGCAGTGGACTGACTCACCCTTAGGGGAATCCTCCCCATCACTCTTGACCATGAAGAGAATTCAAGTAACTAGCACAGAAGAAAAACACCTAACTCTTAGCTAAGTTAGAGCTGAATCCCACCTTTGATCTTCTATGCTTCATTAAAATGTCCATCTTACCTGCCTTGTATGTTTATTATATATTCCTAAGAGTGAGCCTTGTCTTTGTATGCACAGTTCCCCAGGCATGCAGTAGTTCCGATCTCTGGGAGGGATCTCTTTATGGTCATTGTGATACAAATAGTATTGATATTGATTTTTATATTCTGAATAAAGTAACATCTCATCTTTTACAATTTGAAATGTGCTTCATGTTCCTGAAAGGAGCTACTCATCATAGTGTTTATTTCTTCAGCACAAAATGGTGTCTGCTACATAGTTAGGAAGCAGCTGCGCTTCCAATAACGTGACTTGTGGCAGGTATAGTATAGATGGGGAAGAATTTTTTCAAAGCAATGATGTCATCTCAGTGATGCATCTTGGCATCATAGAACCCATCACATGAACTCCAAAAGCATGCATGCAGTAGTAATGAGAGAAAGGCTACAAACATGCCTGCTCCCCAGTAAATCCATCCGTTACACTTCAGAGTACAGACAAATTTAATTAAATTTTGTTCAGTGTTTTTGTCGCTATCTTGAGATTGCAAAGTACCTTTAAACAACGGCTATGTTCCCTTTGTACTGCACATAGCTGCAGTACTTTGAGGTGCTGTAAAATGAAAATAATAGTAAAACGCAAGCTGCTAGTAGTACATACTACAGAGATTTTGCTATTCTATTTCTGAGTCTCTTTTAAGCAAATCCTACTAATTGTGCTGAACGGTGCCAAATTAGGTATTGTCTTCTCAGTGAATTGCTTTCCACTTTCTATCGGTTTATTAATGAGCTGAAAAAGGTATTGCTATTTTATTACTTACAAAGGAGTCTTTGATTACGTTTAGAGGGAGCAAAAACTGAAAGTTTTTGTGTTCTGGTGAACAAAACTAGATTAGCTGAAGTGGGTATCATCCAGCTATCTTTCTTACTACTGTTTTGGAGCAAGGACCTTATACAGAAAAGGTAGCTGCTTTTGAGCCACTGCAGCCTGCAGCCTGCTGCTTAATTAAATGCTCAGACTAAATGCCTGTGAAGTGCAGTAAGTCAGAATTTGGTACCTAAACCAGTTTGGACTTACCTGACATGAAAGAAAGAACCTGAAGATGGGGATAAGGTAGGCCACTATTTCAGTTGTCCTGGTTCATCCTGTCATCCAAGACCCTAACTCTCAAAGGTTCATTTAGGCTAGGTCGTCTGAAGGTT
Source organism: Rhea americana (assembly GCF_003343005.1). Lineage (NCBI taxonomy): Eukaryota > Metazoa > Chordata > Aves > Rheiformes > Rheidae > Rhea > Rhea americana. The sequence goes on along the minus strand of NW_028187066.1, from coordinate 24,320 downwards.
ACTCCATGTTAACGGGGTGTGATCTCTTTTATGGTATTATTGTCATGGCACATCCTAAGTTTTATGAAAGATAGATATAAAGTGGTTTAGCTCAGAGCCTCTTGTTCTAACATTCAACATTAAGTGGCCAACTAGCTCTCAATAACAGGATTCAACTCCCAAACCAAGTATAAAACTGCTCTAGAAAACAAACAAACAAATGAAAAAGCTCCCCAGTTTTCCTCTGGATTAATGAGCTGAACTTGTTCAGTAAAGGGTCAGTAACCACTAGAGCCAGTGTAATAGAGGGAACGTATTGACATGGGCAGAGGAACGGCAAGGGAGGGAGGTAAGCGYGGGAAACAGGGAGGATGAACAAACCTTGCTCTTTTTAAAGAGGTTCTGCTGTCTCATGCAACTTCATCATAAGAATGCTTAACTCTAATAGGTATTTTGGATCCAAGATGATGTAAGAATGCTTTAAACTGAACCACATTCAATTACGTTGCATTAAAAATCTTTTTAAAAAATTCTCTACTATTGATGTGCATACTAACTAAGCCAGAAGAACTACACTGATATTTCCAGTACACTGCAAGGGTACATTTTTCTTCCCAAATACTATATGTCAGGCTTCTAGGCACTTGTGAGTTAAAATATATCTTGCAACTTCTTAGAAGCTGATGTTCGTGATCAGCATTTATAGAAGGGAACCCAAGAACATTTTCAAGCAATAATGCAAAAACAAAGCACCAAAACATACTAAATGTCTTTGGGATTTACTCWGCCTTCATTTAAACAAGCTTTTTTTCTTTTCAATAAGTAATGTAGTATTTGACATTCTGCAGGAWATATGATGAGCTAAAATATTTCTCACCATGTACTTTCTCGCTGTTTTTATTAAGTGTAATAATTGTGCCTGAAAATAATTGCTTTTTATCTGCTAAGGAGTACTGGAAACTTGGAAGAGAAAAGTTTAAAACAAAGCATTTACATGATTTCTTTCTTTTTTCAAAAGATGGACATTTGCCAAGATTTGCAGCTGAGCACAGTAGCATCTTTTTGCTTAGGAGAAATTTAGTCTGACAAAATCTAGCTCTAAATTAGTAAGGAATGTAATTCTGATCTGCACATTATATTATTTTTCTGACAAAGCTTTGTCTTCGTTCTSTTAAAGAACAAGAAAATATGAGAGTTTTATAGCATTTTTTTCATTCAAGTTAAATGAATTTTTTAAATAAATGGAATGAGAAAGTTTTATTGAAATTTCAATTTAAATTAGTGAAGCTAATCTGAATTTCCTAGTTAAAGTTACAAGAGGGTAAAATTATAATTAAAGTTGGTATAAAATTCATCTGCTGTATATCAATTACTATACTGTTTTCAGCCCCATTGTGGCTGAGTGCTTCCACTAGTGTACTAAACGATATGTCTAAAAGCTTGCTGTACTTGTTTCTAGCATCCTCTTTCTGGTGAGAAAACTGTATGTGCAGCATAAAATTTTTAGAAAGTCAAAATCTGTATTACTGTAGAATATTTGTGTCTATATAATATAATTATAGTATTTAGTGCATCTGTATGCATTTATAACTTCTATATTTTTTAATGAAGTTATTCTCTAATCAACTTTTTTCTGTTAATTTTTCAAACAGCCTGTAAACTCTGGAACAAAATATATGACCAACAGTGTCTTCTCAGTAGCTACACAATTTATCATATTTGCATTGCCTGTGGAATACAAAATTTCAAAGGCAATCCAACTGCCTTCAGGTTAGGTCATGCTCCCATAATGTAGGAAAAGTTGACAGTAAAATACACACCTTAAATTAAATAGAGGAAGGACTTCGATCTCCATATTAGTGCATAGCTAGTAGGAGGAGAAGGCTCTGGATGTCTCTCTTCCTCTTTCTTGTGAGGAAATCTGAAAAAAATGCAGAATGAAACCAAATATTGACTCAAATGCCTTTCTCAACARAACTCTTCTCAAGATAACCTTATACAAAACCAACATGTTGAAATGTTGCAATTTTATTCAGAATACCTCTTTTGCACAGAACTGTATGATAGCTATGTTGAAATACTGAGGTAAACTTATACATATAACTTACTAAACTAAAAATGTTTTGTTGAGTTCAGTAGTAGTATACACAAAAAGTTATTTCATTTTATTTCTGAAGCCACATTGTAGAAAAAAAAAGTGCAATAAACTTGTGATGAGACTTGTTAATGGGTCTGATCCCAAACTAGTTAAAGTTGATCTTTGTAACTTTAGAGTAAGCTTTATTCATGATATTCAATGGCATTTTAAATTTTGCAAGAATCTGAGCTTTCATTAAAAATATCTATTTCTCATGTCTCATATTTCTTCAGACAAGAATCCTGAAGTTCTCAAAATCCTAAAGTAAAAACAAGAATCCCCAAATAATTATTATTAAAAAAAAAAATTTTGTAAAGTTAATATTTCTACTGTTATTTTTTTCACCCTGGCAGCCAGCAAGATTACAAAAGGCATCAGTTTCTGATGAAGAATTTTCTTTTATAAAAAATAGCAGGAAAAATGATAGGTAGTTATACTAAACATATGTTTCAAATGTAGCTTACATGCTACAATTCGTTGGGTATTAACTGTAATAAAAKTTTGAAGTGTATGCAATATTATTAAGAAATATTCAAGAAAAATATATTATCTACCATAAATTATAGCATTTCACAGAGGACCAATTTTTATTTACTTTAGCTCCCACACTAATGAACTACTTCAGCCAATGTTCAGAGAGAAACTGTTAAACTTTTTGTCAGGGCACTTCATATTCCTCATTTTAACCATGTGTCCTTGTGCAGAATTTAACTTTGAGACCACAGACTGTAACAGCATAATGTACAGCACTGTAAGCACAAATAACACCATCTGGGGCTGTCAATAAGTTATTTCGTAATTCAGAAACCACTGTTCATTTGAAGCATCTGTCAAGACAATGTCGAAGATGGGAAGAGCCGTATTACTTCCAAARCCTAATTATTTTGATAAGCATTCCTATCTCTGCCCAGCTGAATTTTGTACAAAAATCAAACACCGCTTGGGATGCCATCACTATAGTTTGTCATCAGAGTGATTATAAGGTGCTCCTGTTGGAGCCTTTGCCTGCCAGCGCTTCAAAGCACCTAGCCATGTTCCCCTTAACAATATTTGCAATGTTAGTCAAGAGTAAAAGGCAAAGATACAGCTTGCAAATCAGGTACTTCAGGGTAATAGGGGAAATGATTACAAGGTTGGCATTTAAAAAACTGTAGGAATTCACATCCATGGCACATACTGATAGACGGCCTAATGAGAGGGATTGGTGYCCTGAGGTAGAATCTATCAATTAGCACCGGGAAAACCCTATATTATTTYAGATCCATAATAAACTAGCCAAATATTTCATTTCATAGAATCATAGAGGTTGGAAGGGACCTCTGGAGATCATCTAGTCTAACCRTCAGGGTTAGAGTATGGGCTACTCAGGGTAGCCCATACTGAGACTGAACCCACAACCTTAGCATTAGCAGCACCACACTCTAACCAACTGAGCTAAAGATCCCACCAATGCTTTATAGTGGCAGAAAACCAGCATCCTGAACATATGAAAGCTGAAGCAGATTTTTCCATTTATCTCTTACCTTTAATCAATGCCATTACATTTAACTTTACAACCTGCAGCCTTCCACCACCTAGAATTACACATTATTGTATGAAACCACATGCATAGGTCATCATATCAGCAAAACAAACTTTTTCCATGTTGTTTCACTTGGCTCCCTGATGTAAATCTTTCAACTTTTCCTTTGAAGTAGAAAAAAATGTAAAATATAGATGTTTCATTGTATCTATAGTTGAAAAGGAGTAAGATCACTTGGGATTGAGCATGCACTTCTGTATTTCAGAATGTCAGATAATGGATATAGTAACTCCTATATCATTTAGTCTAATCTCTACCATAGACAATGGCATCATATAATCCTTTTAGAAAAGTGATACCTTTAAACTGGCTAAGATTTTTACTGCTGTTTTCCCAGAAAGCTAGCTTAGAATGTAACTACTTTGATAGATAGAAGCCATCTTCTCATTTTTCGCTTAAATAGATTTCTGTCTAGTTTACATCATTTTGTTCTTGTGACAACATTGTCCTCTAACTTTAATAGCTTCTTTTCCAACCTCAATATACCTCTCAGATCATGTCAGATAAGTGACAAATATAGGGAGTGCTTTACTTAAAAATCAGTTTTATGTTTAAATCATGCACGTGATTGTTAAATTGAAGCCTATTATCAAKAAAATTTGACAGGACACTTCCTTCAATTACTGTTTGCAGTACTTACCCATTGTATGAAGTTTCTCTTGGATTTTGCCTTCCYCCCCCAAGTTTTTCATTACCCACTGTGATCTTTCTTTTCACTTGAGAAACTGAACACCCTTCCTCAATCTTTCTACAGACTTAATGTGCCTTCTCCTTCTGCACAAGAAAAAAATAATTCCGGTAAAATGCTGCTTACAGCCCACTCACAGCATTTTGTCCCTGCTTGAAATGCTTAGGTGACCCATTTTGTTTCCACAACTGCTTTCTTGGTTTCATAACATAGAGCAATAAGTATTAAAGAATAATAACAGTTTGATTAGTTCAGCACAATCAGGCTGTAGTTTTCACCCCATCCTTCATAGCCCATCATGRCTGACACCATTTCCCATCAAGAAACAACTTACGATTTACACAGTTCATAGTTAAGCATTTTTATAGTTTGTGCTACTTGGATGTACAATAACTAGAAAAACATACAGGGTTATTAGTGACTATAGCATATGTGCAAATAACTTTTATCTGCGCTTTTTTTTTGCATACTTATCAAACTACTATTTTTTCTGAACAATATAATTATTAGCATCTTGATTTTACTTTACTAAGAGCAAGATAAATTGTCTTGTAATTAAGTAAAAATATGGATTTTTTTAAATTGTAAAATACGTAAGATAGGAATGAGAAACAGAAACAAGAAACAGAAACCTTGAAAACAAATAGAGAGGAATATTTATTTTCACCATTCAGAGGCATGAATGAGCTTGGCATCAAACTTGTTCTTAATTCAGTCCATTCATTCATAGCCTGCTTCTACTCTGGTCTGATGATTCTATATTCTGAACAAACAGAACAGAAGTTGCAATTCAAATTTACAAAAATTATTTGGGTCAAATGTGCCCTTTGGTGGAACTCAGATGAAATCTCTCTTCCAAGTTATTTGCTATGACTCATTACCATAATTTTTAGYATCTTTGGCCCAGGAGTCACTTGCCTAAGTTACATGTCAGAAAGATAGATGTCTGAGCTGAGCAAGTCATGCTAGAATCCCTTTATACTCAGTGGAGAGAAATAGGCTCTGCCAGGGAATGACTGATCTGACAATTTGAACATCTAAGTTACAATGGAGGTACCTTGCCTCAATTTTGCATTTTTTATATGCAGTCTCTCTGAAGTGGAATATTTCCATCCCTTTCTTACAGGTGAGGGTATAAAATTGAAAAGCTGCCCTAATTTTTAGCTAAAATACCACTTCCAAAGGAGCTGAGACTCCCCCAGGTMACTGTCAGGGCACAACATGGACTTTCCATTCTGCCTTTGTAAGTTGTTTGTCCTCAGACTAAGCTCGGTAGCTTGCAGAGCCTTTTAATCTTTCAGCCAGAAGTCACAAGACTAGTATTTATATAAACAAGGTCCTCTGGTGACCTGGTAGGGCTTGCCCTTCACCAGGGCAACTGGAGTATCTTTAGGTAGAAGGGTGCTTATATATGTTGCAAGTAAACACATTTTGGAATGCCATAAGCACTGACTGTATCCAAGACTTCTCGCTGAGGATATATGCAGGACCAGATCAGAGATGCCCCAAGAGCACTGCCACAGGAAGAAAATCTAGATTCTGTTATAATGATTCGGTTAGGAGCATAACTGGTTCTGCTTCCATGTATACCCTTACAGACCGCTATYCAGACGTTAGGTGTGTTGAATGCACATCTAGAAGTGCCTCTTGACATTGATTATATAGTATTACTTGGCTGTGTTCCTAGCTTCTGTGACTCAGGGGCTGAAGGTTAGGTGGAATGAATGCTTACCAGTAAGTAGAGAGCTCAGTACTTGAGTGACTTAATTTTACTAGGGTGGAGAGTGGAATAAATGCTGTAGTGATATAGGACTTAGGCCATCTTGCTGTTGAGCTAGATATGTGACTTTGTGCTTTCTTTATGTATGCTGGAGGTGACATGCTATCAAATCAGTTGTAAGTGGGTACTTGATGAGCACTCTGAGCCCAGGTGCTGAAGCAAGCTGTACATGATAGATGCCTTTGCATGGTACTTGCAAAATCTAGCATACTATAGTCATCCAAAGGCCAATGGGTTGAATAGGCTCATCAATCTTCCTGATTTATAGGGTTAGGTACTATCTGGTAGAAGAATTGGTTATCAGTTTAGAAACAGAATTAAAATCTCAGATGAAACACTGTCAAATCAACTGTTTCAAAAATGGTTCATGGAGAAAAATAATTGTATCTCTGAGGACTTTAATGAAACAATGAAATTGTTCCAAATTTTTGTTTAAACTACAGAACACAACTGATTCTAGGATAAGCATCTTCTTAATAAAGACATATGTGATACATAAACATAGAAACACAAGACAATGTTCATGATCATCCCTTACACAAGTGCATGAGGGCTAAACGTGCTCCTGAAGTTCTTCAGCTCAAAATATGTATGTAGACATTTCTTTTATGGCATTAAGACTATAATAAGAGCCTGTAGATCCCATATACACTACTGTGCATCTTTGACTTCATACAGTGCACACACATACAAAAGAATGCCAATAAAAAGATGAAGCCTGGAGCAAAAGGAAGACACTGAGAATTAGGGCTTACAGCTCCAGCTACCAAATTCTCCTTAAGAAGTTTTAAATCTCTCCCACATGGTTTTCATATTTCAACAGGACTGGAGGAGCTGGTCAAAAGTGCTATTTGTACTGCTTTGAGTACAATTTTGTCTGTGTGTGTTTTTCTGCTTAAGCTTCTGGGGTCAGCAGCTATTTCTGGCAGGCATTTTTAAGGCCAAAATTAAGCTTGTCCACAGTTCTAAGCCAAATTCTGTAAAGCCTGAACTATTTTGTTCTAAAGGAAGGCTTGCAGGGCTAGTTCTTCTAAAATTGTATGAGTTAAGGAGCTAAGGAGCTATCATAGAACAGTTCAGAAACATGACTCAAGATTATATGCCTCTACCTTCCAAATGATCATTCAGAAACTTAAAATAACTTCCCAAATTCATTTTGGGGGATTTACATGAATGCCTTGAAAATTTAGGAAATTCTGACTTAGGTAATTATTCAGCTTGGCAGGGTAGTAAGAGTTCTTATTTTTGAATGTCAGTCCATGTACAGATGTACCAAGAAAGCCTTGTTCTTGTACTCCAGTTTTTCTTAAAGTTCACGCTGAATTGCTTATGTCTGCTATATGGGATTTAGGAAAGTCTATTAACTTTTGAAGTAATACATTAATCAATGAGTCAAATGTAAAGAAAAGAACATTTTGTAAGGAAACTGAACACCAGTTATCTGAGAATCAGTCCATATGATTAACATGTTAGACTCTTACACATTTTATGATATTTTAGAACGTGACTAACACAATGTGATCCAGAATTATTTACCAAACATTAAGTTCAAGAATGCATTTTATTAGTGCAAAAAAGCTAAAAAGACTTCAATGTTCCTTTTCAGATCCTAATTATGTATTTAATTTTTATAGTTGGATCTTTGCTGGATATTATTATTTGCTTACAGATTCTTCAGTTGCTGTTCAATTTTCATTTCTCCAGTGACTTTTCTACTGCTTTTTTCTTCCTGAGTTTGCTTCTGTCAGTCTAGATGACTGTTTTAGTCCTCTGTGAACAGAAGTGAGAGAGAATTGAGAACAGAGCAGTAGAAAGAATGTGGGGAGTAGAACTTCGGATTTTTTGCACCTAATTTTTCATATTAATCTCATGAGAGCAGTTAAGGATAGTATTTTAAGAGGGATTTTTTTTTAATAAAAACGTAGTTTTGTAGGAAGCAGCCTCTCACATAGGCTGATCGCTACTTAGAGCTCTTTGGAGAATCTTCAGTAGAAAACTTTATATTCAGAAAACAGAGTTTCACCAAAAAACATTGTCTGATGGCTTCACTAAACTTTCATTTTAGAGGAAGACTGAAGAAAACACTCACCACAGTGTCATGCCTTAACATTGTTTTATCTGACAATTTAGAATGATTTTTTTATTTCAGTATTTTGGAATGGTTGTTTTCTACTAAGTATGTCACATAATGGAGGGTACTAAGAAGTTACAGTCAAAAGAAAATGTTGTCCTGCCAATATTAACACAATCAAACCACACTGGCCATCTAAAATAAATGGATTTGCAGTTAGCCTGTTAAGAGGATAACAACCCTTCTACCCTACTTCTCCATCACAGTCAAAATTGCCAAGTTAAGTGCTATTATACTCTATCGTCTTTGCCCTTCTGCGACAGCCTAAAGAAAAAAAATACAAAAACTTTTCATGGTGTTCTTTATCTTATGTCATTATCCTTCTGCTGCCTTAGGTCATTAAAATAAATGTTTGGTGCTTGGGTCCATTTATTCTGTTGTCAGTGATGAATGCACCTGCTTGATTTAATTTTGTATGCATTTTATATCGCCCCTTGTATGTTTGCAGGCTTATTAAGTAAGTATTCCATCTTCTTTCAAAAGCTGTAAGCAAGATAACTTTTTTATTTTTTTTATTTTTAATGATCTTATTTTTAAGAGCTGTACTTTTTGCTTAGTACGTAGCATATGCTAAGTTAAATCTGAGTATGTTGCTTTGTCACTACGTCTGCTTAGTTCCATATGCTCTTTGTGCAAAAAGAAAGTCAAAATATTACATGTCAGGAAACTTAGACTCATTCCTCCTCTTTGTCTGCCCTCTTTTCTTTCCCTCCTTCCCACATATCCTCCAACAAACATATGAGGGGACTTCTATCTCCCCTTCTTTGTTTGTCATAAATCCTACTCAGTCTGTATTGTTTCAACCAATCATTTCTTCAAAACTGCTTAGTTTTCTTTACTAAGATTTTTTTTTTTTAACTTGTTAAGTTAACCTGTGAAGCTCTGCTGAGGAAGAGCAAGATAGTGTCTGCTGAAATCCTCTGAACCCTGTTTACCCCATCTTCTCCCAAACTGCTGAAGTAAAACAGGCAGGTCTCTTTTCCAGGCAATTGTGCTTAGTACCTTAGCTGAGAGACAGATACACATATCTGGGACAATTTCTCCGTTCTCCAACCTCCCATTCCCTACTTATCCCCCTTAAATGGAGCATCCTTTTTCTCTGTCAGATGTAAGGTAGATCTACTTTCCATTACTGTCTTGGGGAACAACCCTGCTAGACCATTTCCATCAAAGAGCAACACTGCAACTATTTAACCTTMACTACAGCTTGCCAACATCTCACCATTAATACCCTGAAAATCAAATCCGTGTCCCAAGATGGCCATTTTTGGCTATCTTTCCCCTAAAAGCCAGGATCAGTAGCAGTTTTAAAACGATGTGTTGCAGCAGACATATACCTCAAGCTCATTAGTAATTCGGAGATGCTCAGTGGAAGGRTAGGTGCATATATACATTAGTAGACTGTACAGAAAATCAGATAAAAACAATGGAAATCTGCTAGGCCATACTTCTAACTCAGTGTCTAGGAAATTCTTCCTGATGTTTACCTCAAGTTTTCTCTTTCTCATAAGTATGCCATTACCTTTGAGGGCTGTTAAACAGGGTTAAATTTAATGTTTACATGTTTACAAAAAAACAGGAGTAATGACAATAGCTCCGAATTATGGTTTATACTATTTATATTGGAAAAAGTTATCCCTCTTAATTCRCCCAAAAAGATCATTCCCTCTAATATTTTATTTTTTATGAACTTTTTCCTGAGTCCCTCCAAATTTTTGACAGCCTCATTTAATATCATGGCATGTGAAAAGCTTAAAAGTAAAATGAGATCTCATTCTAATAAATGTAGAGATAAGGCCTATAGGAAAAATATTTTGCATCAGGACTACTCTATTGGAACAAAGTTCTCTGAAAGCTGTAAAGCCCAGAAAGGTCTGATGCTGAACAACGRTTGGATCTGTCTTGGCGATATATTAGGGTGAAAACAAAATGAATTTCAAGGTGCATAAGCACAATTACTGCAATAAACAGCTAGAAAGACAGGCAATTTCTATGCAGTCCTTCTGAGATCATACCAGGAACACACTATATGCAATTCCCAATAATATAGATACAAGCTCTMCAATCAGATAGACATAGACGATCAAATTTTCACTTAAAGCTTTGATAACGTTAGAGAATATTGATACCACTTTTGCTTCCCACTTTCCAGCTTTATATATCTCTGAACTTTGTGTTTGCCTTTGTGCTTAGCTTTAGAAGTGCCAAAATATTTTGGGAGAAGATGTTGCTTTAGCAGAAGCAGAAAGGCCTTGAAATCTCAGGAGAAAGCTTTTATTGTCCTATTTTCAAAGCTGTTTTCCAGGACCATTTTTTAAAAATATTTGGATGAAGTTCAGTGMTTTCATCCCAAGTCTTGGGTGCATATACAAACTGAACTGAAACTCTGACCTCTGCAGTTCAGTCATCTGCTGAATAGGTCACCTGCTAGTAGTCTTCTTGGAGAGTTATTTTAATAATATGAAAAAGCAGTCTCAAATCCATTGTGACAGATTTTTTTTTCTCATTTCCATAGAAAAGTTCTGATAAGTCTATAATTCTTGAAAAATATTGCTTAAGATAACAGTATATTTCAGATATTTAACAACAGTTTGAAAATTTTAATTCCTGTTTTCTCTATTTCTGATTTTCTATTATATACAAAAATATCATAGTTTCATTTATCAGCCATGCTGTATGGTRCTGAGTTGCATGGAGTAGTTATGCAATAGTCTTAGGAATATACCTTTTTGTCATTAAGAATTTACCTTTTTATTATGAATTTATCGGTAWGGCTGATATTGCTGATTAGTGAGAACGTCTTGCTTTGTGGGTGCTTATAATTTGTATCAGGTTTCAAACATTTTGAAATGACTGTAAATCTGAATTCAGGTATTAATGGCAAACAACATCCTGGTATTTCTCATTAATGAGATGTCACTTTAATTTCTTACTTGATTAACCCTTACCTTACTGATAGCAACATAGCATGGAAACAAACAGTTGTTGGCAGTAATGAAAGATGTTATAATAAACCAAATTACTTTTAAAACTGAAGAAAAGAATATTGTTTGTACAAAGCACAGGAGTATTGACTTTGAAAGATAAGTTAACATTAAAAAGGCTTCAGGTTATCTGGAGAGATCTGCAAGCTTACATGTCTGAGGAGTACCTAGTAAGTGCTGAAGAGCTAACCTCAGCAATTTTTAAGCACTACACRATTGCAGCAAGTTGTGAGCGTTTTATAGCATTTCCAGTCAGCAACTTGGATTAGACATCCATCCCATATAGTGCTGTGTGTGCCTGGATTACTTTCCAGATGAGGTGTTCAGACTTGTACATGTATCAGCTCTGCAGGGACAGCTCAAGAAAAACAGGGAAAAAAAGTATTAAGGTATGTGATCAGAGTCTAAATTCTACAAAGAATATGTTTTGTTGGACATTTGTGTTGATGTGTCATAATACAYCAACACACCTGATAAGCTATAACTCTTGGAAGCTCTCATAAAGTGTCAAGGTCCAAACGGTAACTTTTTTTTTTCTGTATCAGYGATACCAGGTGGTAACAAGTTAGTGTACTGCCATCAGGCTAAAGGACGGGTCTGTTTCCTTTTTGCCAGGCAAGGGTTTCTCGTTTCTGTACATCAGTGTATTATATCTAATATTTACATTGCTCAGTGATAAGTAACACTGTCCTTTGCAGATGCTCCCTGCTGAAGATACTGTCCAAAATAGACAAGCAGGAGTCAGAGATCTGCATTTATTCCTTCTCAGTGGTCTTTTGCAGCCAATGGAGCTGGTGCAAGACAACGTGGATCTCAGGCTCTGGCCTTCCCACTGCCTCAACCATGAGGAAGCGAAAGATAGGACCCAGCAACATGGAAAAATCTCAGCTAGTACAAGGGAAGATACAGTTCTCTGTGCAAGGAATATAATGACAGTATTTTTTAGAGAGACAATAGCAATGAAGACTCAGTTGTTTAGGTGTTGAGATTGATGGCCTGTGTGGGTTGTAAGCTTGCCTTGGTATAGATGGAATACTAATAGTTGGACTTCTAATTAAAAAAAGAAAAAAAGAAAAAAAAAGAAAACTCAGAATTTAAAACAGAATCTCACATCACATCTCTACATAATCTCTGTCAAAAAAAGTGCAACTCACGAGTTCCTTAAGGGCTAGTCAGACTGCTCTATATCAGTTGTGTGATTACTTTGCACCATCACACAAGTTTTCTTAGAGAACCCTTCTAAAAGCCTGATTCAATATTTTTTCATARTTATGTGCAGACATCATATTAGAGCTCTGTGCATCAGCAGCAGAATCCACTTTGGGAATCAGAAGGAAATTCTGCATACAAAAGGTAATTGTGCTTTTCAGAGTAGTACTGCTGCCAGCATAATCTGAATATTAATATGTGCTTTTCTATAAATACCACTCATGCACATTTAGGTGTAAGTTTAGCCAGAGAAATTCATGTACCGACGAATGTTCCCCTCTCAGGTATGATTTTCCATATCAGATAAACAAGGAACAAAAAAAAAAAAAAAGAAAGAAAAACAGAAAAAGAAAAGAAATTCAGTGTTAATGTAGACATACCTTTTATAATTCATCCTGCTAGTCCTAATAATACTTGTATAAGGCTAATCAATCATCCATTCTTCTGAGGTTTGGTCAATAAGAAATAATACTGTGTGAGAGAAGGACTGTGTGGATGTCTTTATTGTTGCATTTCTTGTTTTTTCTCACTTTAAGGCAAGGATCTAAATATTATTTTAATGTAGCACTTTTATTTAATTATTAAAACGTTTAATAACAGACTGTGTCTAGTCTATTCCAAAAAAGCATCTTCTTGTTCTTACTTAGATTTGCGTCTTTATCAATCAGACAATTCATTTCRTAGCAAATAAATTACAACAGCCAAAAAGAAAAATACTTCAGAAGTCTATTTTCTAGTAATTTAAAATAGGATGTTTGTAGGTGAAACTATGCTGTCACTAGCACCCAATATTTCTAGCTTTTACCAATGACAGACAGTAGTATAAGGAAAAGATACCAAGCAAATCACTTCAGATGCCAATCTGTAATTCATGTTATATAAAGGCATCAGTGTGAGTGCAAAATGTTTTCATAACCTGTTCATCATCTGGCCTTTGGGCTTTGTTCTCCTGACAGGCATTGATACATTTTTTTATTATTATTTTATATTATAGATCTTCAAGTGTTATTGYTGTCAAAGAAAATCATTTTTTAACAGAGCTTTAGAACTTTAAAATACTAAATCTTTCAAAAATAATTTATTATGGAATGTAAAACAAAATGAAAGATTAACACTAGTAATTTTAAATTTTGAGCACTTATTTTTCTATCTTTTTTTCTCTCAGTTCTACTTCATAATCTTCACATACAAYGGAATAGGAAAATCTAAAGTAATATCCAAACAAAAGCAAAAAAAAAAAAAATTATTTGTCTATCTATCTATCTATTTATTTGTTTATTTTCAATGGGAAAGAACAGGGCAAATTTCTTTTATATTGTACCAGTAGATGTCCTTGAAGGCAAACTCCAGCCCTAATGAGTATATAGCTAGTGGCTTGCATGAGGCTGTTTATCTGATTGTGACACTCTGTAGATTTCTCCATAGGGGATCCCTGTGCCTCTAAATAAATAATTATAGAGTGACTGTGTTACAGCAGTTCTGTAGAGGTATGTATGAAACTCACAACAAACAAAACCAAAGTTAACACTTGCTGACACAGCTAGATAGAGAATTTGCAGGTCTTCCTGGCTGGCTTCTGCTTTGTTTCAGGGGTTTTTGTCAGACTATGAGAATGTGAAGAGAAGAAAAATCTACAGTTTTTATTGTCCATAGTTTAGAGTGTACAATAGATGCCATTCCAGGATATGTCTACAGAGAGATGCAAACAGAAGCAGGTTCCTCCTCACACTCTGGAGGGCTTATTAGTTTGTCCTAGAGCCATGATACTGTGCCTGCATGATTTGTGGGCCAAACCTGACGCACCTCTGATCAGCTTAAACACCAATGAAACAAGAGCATCTGTCTGCACCCATCCATGTACATATGCCACAAGCCCTGCACAGCCTGTTAATTATTTCATTCGAAAACACTTATCAAATAAATCCAAATAAAAGATTTTTGTCTGATAAAGATGCCAAGCCCTGATTAAAGACCTTGAGTTGAACCTCATATTGATTTCTTGTGGAAGCTTTCTTTTCTTGTATATCCACAGTGCTATAAATGCTAACAAGCCCTGTGTTAGCAACAGAAACTTAGGCCTTGATTCAGTTTCCTACTCATAAACATCTAGTGCCTTTTGAGACTTCCAAGGTACCCAAGACCTTGTCATGGAGGTGGCAAAGACCACACCCAGAGTAGGCCCTTCTGGAGACAATTGTGTAGCCCTTTCTTCCACTAGACATTTTTCCATGTGCAGAGACTTGTGTCCTGCTCATACACAAATTACGAGTTTATAACATTTACCTATTGGCTAATACACACAGTAAACAACTGAACCAACAAGGTTCTGGGCTAAACATTGATATTCTTGGCACCTGAAAGGCAAGCCCCTGATGAGCGCTGATCAGACAGACACTCATCAGTCAGGTGACGGTCTCTTTTACATTTTGGCTGATCTTGCACCTTGCCATCTTCCAGCTCAATGTTTTTTTTTATCTCAGGTTTTCATACCTCTTTGAGTAGATGTTTTTCTCTTTAGACAGGTAACCACTATCACATAGGTCAACAGTTTAACCTCTCTCTATTTTTTAATCATACATGTCTTCAGCACTTTCACAATCGAAGAGTAAATTTTGTTTCTATAAAGTCAATCCAAGGTCACACAACTATGCTACTACATAAAACCAGTCCCTTAGTAAACAACTGAACCATGTCTGGCATTGGACTTCCTTGCCTCAGTGTCTGTATGGAGAGAGACCATGTGTTGCACATGCAATAAGACCAGGCTCCACATCACACTACCAGTGAATCTACTCTGCCTGTGGATATGACGCAGTGGTAAATGTGTGATACCAGACCTGTCTTCTGTAAATGGACCTGCACATTTCCAGGGCATCTGGCACCCTTGAGAGATCCTGTAGAGCAAACAGCCATTCATGCCCTCAGCAAGATCAAAAGAACCCTTTGATCACCTCAGGACRTGAGAGTTTGATCTCAGTCTAGTAGTGGCAAAGTAGCAAAGTTATCTTTTTGTTGATAGTATGTCCTGATAATTCTATACTTAATGCTGTGTGCAATGGATTTGATAGCACCATGTCTACCATGACAGCATCACCTTGCTCAAAATGAGAACAATTTGGCAGAAAACTTCACCATTTTGTAATCATATGAGATGACCTATTTTTGGAGAATTAAGTATTTTTGTTGTTGTCTGCTGTTACATAATGTCTAGCATTTTAGGTTACAGGTCCCCTGGGTACAGATTCAGATAAACAGCTGTGGTAATAATGAGTGAAGCAGATTTCTGGCTTTGGTCTTCTGCTAATTTAAGTTCTTTAGGGATATGATTCCATAACATTAAAGTAAATGGGAGCTTTACCTCCAATTTCAACAAGGAAAGTAATCAAACTGTATTATGTTGCTGGGAAGGTGGACATRGCCAGGAAGACTTAAATTAACTAAAGAGGACTTTTCCATATCTATTGCACCATTCAGAACTGTTWGGGAGGAGAGGGTTTCGACTTTGATATTTTAATTCAGTCCATGTCTAGGTAACTTCCTATTAACTGAAAAGAACCAGACCTTCATCATTCAATGTCCCCATAAAATGTGAGATTTGAAGATTATTGCAAGCCAGCAAGTGGGTTGTGAATGAGTGTGTGTRTTGCTCTTGGAAGTGACAATGATTTCCCCAGTTTGGAGACAGAATTAATGAACTATAAGGTAKATGTTGTGAACAGAGTGAAACTGTATTGTGACTCTAAATTATGATCAATTTTCTAGGTTTCTCCTTGAATTTGAGACTCTAGGCACTAAATACCGTAATTAAACCCATCTGAATAGATTTAACATATTTGTTTGACTCTGTACAGTGGTCCATTTTACAGAGCAGATTAGTGTAATAACTTTTTTAATATTATGCTTTCAGATCACCAACTGTTCACTCTAATAGTAGCATGTAATTGACTTTCCTGAGGATCACCTCCTTTAATCACTGAGCATGTGTGATTTTTGTATTGCTTGTGTGTGTAGGCAGTTGGCATAACAGCTCCGAACAACAGTTTCCTTTGAAACGACAGACATTTTGCATCCTTTTGGCACAGTAATGCACACAGTAATTCAGCACAAAATGACACAGTATAACTTGRCAGAGGGTGTTATCCAAAAGAACATAACTCCTTAGAAGTGTTTGGAAAGTTTTTCTTATTATTTTTACAGTGGCCTTTTATAGGCATTCCTTTCAAATTCATTCCTACCAAAGTCACAACTTTTACATTACAAAATGAAGGAGGAGAAAGAGAAGAAATACTGAAAGATTAAACTGTACTATGAAAAACCACAACAGACTTAGTGCATCAGTTTCCTAGTGACATATCTTTTCCCATCTTCACTGAAATGCATGGAAGGAGGATTTAGTTTATTAGTATCTCTGTCCTGACAACGACATCACAGAGATCAGCTGACGGTAGACAAAAATAAAGAAAAAAAAAAAAAAAAAAAAAAAAAAAAAAAAAAAAAAAAAAAAAAAAAAAAAAAAAAAAAAAAAAAAAAAAAAAAAACAAAAAGGAAAATATAGAAGATCATGCACTGTAATTAGCCAAAACTGTTTTAAAAAGCGTTCTTGCTCCCATTGACTTGGGAGAAAAAAAATAAAATCTCCTCTTAACCTAAGAAGAAAAAAAAAAAAGCATGTTCAAACAGGTATATTCGCACTGAAGGTAAGGAGAGTAGCCACAGAGTGTATATTGTACTTAGATAAATATCTGGAATTGTTTTTTGAAACTGGATATTTGTCCATAATTTTTCTCAGTTCAGGAGAGCTCTGCCAGCTACAATATACACACATAAAAGACCACAGTCTAATCTCATATTAAGATCATTTCTTTCAACCATAGGGGTAGTACAAGTGTCAGTGGGACAAGAATAGCAGTGTAACATTTATGAAGGAATGGCTGTTGTACCTGACATAGTAAAAACTGTTCAGAGGACCAAGGACTATGTTTCAGAATTCCCAACTAAACGTTCTGGAAGACTGAAGTCAAGTTCCTCATCAGACACGTGCTTCTTTCGGCCAAGGGAAAGATTGTCAGACCCAATGAAAGAGAGAAAAAATAATGTTATATCAAAATAGATTGTTGCTGGGAATGGGAGCACTTACCAGAAAGTCCTGCTCAAAGACCTCTGCATGATAAGAAAAGTTGAATTTTGTATCCCCAAAAGTAAGAAAGGCTGTGGGAGGTWTGGCAAAGCACAGGTTCATGTGGCAGCAAGCAGTACCCTCCAAAGGGGTTCAGAGAGCCAAGGCCCTAGCAAGCTACACAGWCCAAATAATACATAATTATTGTGTTTTATTCTGTGCCTAGCTTTGTACCTCCTTCTCTCCACTGAGTACAGATGCCAAGCATCTCTGAGATAATAYTCTTGACAACTGTGAGGGAAGGTTGCCAGACCAACCTCTTGCCTGGCGCTGGGCTGGCAAGCCCCTTATGTCAGTCTAAATCCTGGTGATTTTCATCAGAACTGAGGCAGCTTTTCCACTCAGGCTCTACCTCTATGTCTAGTGGTTTTCTACTCCCTCTCCTCTGAGAGTCAGTTGATCAGAGACTCAGAGGTCTCAGTCACGAGATGAGAAGAATAATCTTAGCTTATTCTTAGAAGAAGYAACTTAGATTTGCTCTCCATGTCAGGAATTCAACCTGAATGCCGTCTCTCTGCTTAAAATATTGCACTAGTGT
Organism: Rhea americana; assembly: GCF_003343005.1. Taxonomy (NCBI): domain Eukaryota; kingdom Metazoa; phylum Chordata; class Aves; order Rheiformes; family Rheidae; genus Rhea; species Rhea americana. Next base: position 6,116 of record NW_028187066.1, on the reverse strand, counting down.
AAGTCTGGGTTGGATCATTTTCCTTCTGCTGCTGGAAAGCGCATTAGGCAAGTTTGCAAGCATTTTTCAGAAGAAGCATGGGAAACCTAAGACATTAGGCAGCAACTGAGCAACGTTTTGAGGAGGTCAGGGCACATAAAGGAGGACGTCACTGCATTCCAGTCTGGGCTGCGTCTTACTCTTCTGATGGTTAGGTGGTCTTCAATGAATCACTAGCTTTAACATCTCCAAGTGATGAGCAATAATCAAAGTATAGCCTTGATTTTGCTTCAGTCAGYTTTATTCTCATACAGTTATCATCATTTTAGCTCTCATCTGTTGGGTAGAGGAGGAAGAAAGTCAGTGCTGAGTTATGGAACAATTTCTTCTTTTTTGTGTGTTTTATGTAAGTCTGATGAGGAAATTTGTGAAAGAAGGAAATTAGGAGGCAAAAAGTATATTTCCCCTTGATAATTTATCCAAGAATGAGACAATTTGAAGWCAAAGATAAAATTAAAGAGCTCGGAACTAAGTGGGAGAACTAGTTTTGTTTTCTAGATGTTAGTTCTCTGGGTGGGCTATGGAGGTTTAAAGGGCATTTTCACTAGAGGTAAAAAGACCTTCCTTAACAGATTGTGCTTTTAACTCTCCTAAACCATTGTATGTCTGTGCTAAAACTCAGGCAAACACTGAYATAACACTTCTTAGCAGGGCAGCTGGGTTATTATTGTAACACTCTTTTTATTCACCATTTAAAAATTTCTCCTAAGTTAAGCAACTTCCTGCAGGTACAATATTGGCAGTTTGTTGATACGATCAACATGAAACAAATTTCATTTACAGTCTGTTTAGGACATTAATTCGTCCATGAGGATGATTTCCAGCTATTAATAAGCTTGTGCCCTTAATGCTGTTATAGAGAATATATAAATTTTTCGGAAAATATCTTCCTTAGTTTCTGTCTGCTATTCTTTTCTGTGACCCATCATTTTGTTCTGAACTTGAGCCCAAACTGTTGCAAGCTGGCTCTATCTAGGATCTAGTACTTTGAGCCAAGAAAACAAAAACCAACAATGATGAAAAACATGCTCATACGAAGTCTCTTAGGCTGCAAAAGAATGAACATAAGCAATGACTTAGAAAGAATGTAGTGCTTGAGGAATTAAATTAGAAAGATGGTGAAACATATTTCTTATATGAAAACATTTTGAGAAGAAATAAAATGGTTCACGTGAAAAAACTGTAATGAAGAGAAACATAATTAATTATTTAGAAAAACTAAAARAAAATCAAAGTAAAATATATGAGGTTCTTTAGTTCATGTAATTTATTTATAAATGGACATATGTTCTGAGACTGGATGTTCACATTGGGTTTGTGGAACTGTGTCTTATTCAGCAAGATTTAGAGTCCAAATAAAAATGCATACAGCAGTTTAATCTCCAGTTCTGTGCAAGCACACTRCAGAATGCAGATCTCTTGGATTTACCTGAGAATTTTGGTCATGATTCAGTTTAGGCCTGGACTGCAGTGCCTCAGATGGTAGCAGTCTGTTTTTTGGTTTTTGAATTTCATTGTTTTGTAGGATCTGTATCCAGATATGATTTCTGAGACAAGGAGTTTTTTAATGTATATTTGAATATATTCTCGTGCATTATTCTTTTTTTGATGAATATTTTAACTGCAGTCTGTAGGTACTAAATTCAATTTTCTCCAGAGTGTCTGTGATAGTTGGAGTTGGTAGTGTTTTCTTCCAAAATAATTAACTGAAAATTGAATTTTTCATCCAGAATAAAGCTTGACTATCCACTGAGATGTTGATAATATGTATGGCCTATAACAGGAATAAATAACAAACTCGAAAGAAGATGATGGCCATACTTTAGTGTGCCTTCCGAACCACTAATTCTGAAGCTAACAAGGATGGATGCAAAGAGCAACGCCTGCTAAATCTCAGCTAACATCCTTTAGGATTTCCAAGAGGACATAATACTGGGAGCACTAGGGATGAGTTAGGAARATCACCCTTTAGCTTCTCTTTTGAGAACTCAGAGAGTACCCAACACTCTAATCTGCAGCGAGTGCTCTGCAGCCCCCAGATGGTGCAAAGGTGTGATATCCTCTGCAAATGTACAGCAGAACATTGCTGGGTTGTGATTTCTTCATCTCTTCTCTGCTATCAAGACTGTTACTATCATAGTTTTGTGTCACAGGGCAAAACAGAACAGTTCACGAGATGTATAGAGCAAAAAGCAGGCTAGTAAGTAGATGGGGGAGCCCCACGACCTTACTTCTTCCTTTTGGGTTCCATGCATTGCTAAYGAGGAGTAAGAGTGGTGAAAATGAACTAGTTGTCTAATGCAAATGCCTTTCTATAGTAACAGGAAATAAACTGCACTCATAACAACTTTTAAATTTTAAATCACCATTAGCATCTGTGGGGATCATGATCTGGCAGGAAGCACGTGATTGTTCAGTCAGATCCTTGTTGGGAAGAGAATAATGTCACGAAGGCCAGTACCAGTCCTGCCTGAGGAAGAATCAAAAAGACGTTTATCTTGACATGAAGGGAAATGTGCATTTGGAGGGTGAGACTGTGCTTATACACCAAAAAATAACACTTGAATATGAAGAAAATTCTCTACATCCTTTTTGTTGTATTTATCTATTTGTATAGCAGCGCGAGGCCTTTACATCTCAACAGCTGGGCTAGTTGCATTAGGCTGACTTGAGGACAAAATCCTCTTAAAAGTTTGTTTTGTATACCTGAAGTTTGTTAACATCTTCTGTGGAGAGTTTTCCATCACCTGGATCCAGTATGAAACATCTAGATAGAACTTTATTGTAGACACTTTTGACATATTGTTGCTCTTTCTCTCTACCCGGTCTTTCTATTCCATGATATGACATCCTTTTTCAATTTTGCTTTCCTGTTTTTCATGCTAGTGCCTTAAGCCCTGTTCCTTAAATATTACATTAGAGTTCTGAAGGCCAACATAATATGAACCATTAACTGGATCTGCATTCAAACTTCCCCAGATCGAGAGCTTCAAATTAAGTTAACATTTTTAAAAAGTATATATTTTTTAATGATTTTTGAAAGCAACCTGACATTTTATCTCAAGTGACAACTCTAGTTTGCTGCCCACAGTTTTAGCTGCATCTGTAAGTTCTGTTGATTTTGAATGAAGTATCAGAAGCAGCCTGCTAACAAAGGAGTTAATGGAGCAATTTTCACAGAATATAGCTTTTTGCAACATACTCATTTCCAAGAACATATTTTAAACCCCAGGTCCTTTCTGACTTAGAAATATAATTGCAAGGACAGTACCCCTTGCAGCTGAAAGATCATAACTAACCGTGCATGCTTCAGTACACATACAAAGGGGCTTGTTAAAAGCAAAGTAAGATCACCTTTCATTTTGGTATTCTTTGATTAACATATTCCCCTTAGCTCTGATGTGTTCTGCTTTTGTTGGTCTGTGTGGCAGGGCTTTATTATTTTAACAGTCTTTTTTTCTATTCAGTTTGCAAAACCATTCTACAGTTTTTAATCAGTACACAGCAATTTTTCAGGACTATTTTAATCATGCTTACAACAGGCCAAGTTTATGACAAAATAATTGATTGCCTGATTTTTATCATACCGTGAGGCTATGGAAATATTCTGTTGTATTGATTAAGGACTCAGCCTTTTTGTACAACACAGATTGTTTGTATTTCTGGCCTCCAGCCAGCACAAGGTGTGATAAGTTATAGATAAGCTAACAAATTTATTTTTAAAATTAAGTCATATATTGATTTTGATTCTTATTTAATTTACTGGAAAGAGGAGGAGAACCTCACATGGTTTGTCTCCCTCAAGGGAGCACAACTGGTAGTTTTACAGTTTGTTACTTTAAGGAGAGTAGACGTGTTTGCTTGTTTATTTGTTTTGCTAATTTATATGTATTGAAGAATGCCTGGATCAGCCTGCATCAGAAAAACCAGAAAACATGTGTGACAAGGAATGATACATGAGAATGTTGAGGCAGAGCAAAAAYAAAAAAAAATAATTAAAAAAAATCATTTCTGAACAAACTCAAAAATAGTTCTTGCTAAAAGTGGCTGACTATCTGAGGTATGCTCTTTGCTGCTGGGAATGTAGCCATCAATCATAAGAGGTCTCGAGAAGCTTTTTGTTTAAGCCCTAGTGAAGATTTCTGATTATTTTTTGCTGTTGTCTTTTCCACCAGTGAACCTGTTTTCACACTGCTGTAATTCGTGAAGTCTCCTGTGCTCGGCTTAGTCAGTTATGAACATTGGATGGATTCAGAAAGAAATTTACCTAAGCAGAGCAAGGGAACATTTCCTCCAATGTGTATAAGGTCTGTGGAAGTCCAGAGCAGGATACCACTAGTTTAAATCAGTTATTAGGAAAAAAGAGAAATTCTGTTAACCCAGTTGTTGGATGATTTTCATCACAGCAATACCTGTATGAATAYCCCTTGGGTGTAATTCTAACCAGACATCTTCAATAATTAGAATGACTCTGTGCCAGGTAGATGGTGTGGTCCAGGGTTTAATGTTTCAGAGCAGACTATGTACAGCATGTAACTGCTCACACTATGAGTAAGGGGATCGCTTTAGCCTGCTACCTTTCAAACATGACATTAGGGTTGGGACAGGATAAAGGAGGGATATCCAACATTAGCATCCTTCTGGGATGAAAACAACAGCTGCAGTGCTCCGGATTTGGTACTTCACACGCCGGGTCTTGCACCTATGCAGAGACAAACCAAGGCTCAACGCCACCTCTGGTATGTAAGGAGGTGTTACATGCTTGAGTCTCATGGTGAAAGTGAGATTTGATTGTTTGCCTTCTCAAAAATAGCCAGTTATCTTGGTTTTCCTGTCCTGAAACACTCAGCTAAGACCTGAATAGCCCTAACGTTCATCGTGTACTTAATGAAAATCAGACCTTCTTCAGATTAAGACTCCCAAGCTTGTAGAATCCTCCCAAACAGACTCTGTAACAGCATTCATTAAAATTTTTTAATCTCTGTTTTGTGTTACAGATTCAGATGAGCAAGGCACCTTAGCCTAAACATAGCTTCAAGMATATTTAAAATTAGGTATTTAGCAACCTTACTGACTTGAGGTCCTTCCAAGGGATTTGACAGATTTTTTTTATAACAATTAGATGGCATTATAAAATAAATATCTAGTATTAGCTTTATTTTAGAAGTACGATTATACTTGATTTCCCCTTATCCACATAGTTTTTCAGTTCTCTCCATTTTACCTATAAAGGACGATGAAACAAGGATCTTTGGATGTGTTCAGAACTATTCAGTCTATCCCTACTGTTAGTGAAGACATAATTAATCAAATATAATTCACAACAGAAAAAGTTTAGACTTCCAGCGAGTTAGGATAAATTGCAAATATACATATATGTGTGTGTATATATATACACACATACATATATATTTACCTCAAAACAAGCATTAATGTAGAACTGATTGGGAAATGATAAATCAAATACTCACAGAACTATTTGAAATATTTAATTAAACTGAACCACAAGCTCAGTTCAATATATTGACACAACTAACATGCATAGAAAATAAAATTTCATTTTTCTCTGGGCGGGGAGGGGAAGCCTGGTTGGTTATTTCTAGATCTCTTTCTTCTACTTCTGAGAGAAAAAAGATATAAATGGGAAGAGAGATCTGCATCCTAAGATATATTATTGTGATATATAGGAGTGTGTAGTTTAGAATAGAATCACTACAGAATAAAATGTGGATGAATCAAGAATTCTTCTCACTCTTGCAAAGGCTGATGTGTTAATCCTGCTTGCATAAATAAAATTATCCTATTAAATCAAAACCCCAGGGGTACCATGATGTATTATTTGCTGCACCTGTGCATCACCTTTGGCATGCCCTTTKCAGCCTCACTCCACATTACGCTCCAGACTTCCTCCATCTCCTAACCCTAACCCTAACCCTAACCCTAACCCTAGCCCTAATCTCCAGCACTAATTTCCCCTTCAAGCCACCAGGCACATTAGTGGCCAAGACGAAAAAGTTCTCCTGACTGTCTGTTTGCTGCACCTGTGCATCACCTTTGGCATGCCCTTTGCAGCCTCA
>NW_028187065.1:8904-13087 GCF_003343005.1 Rhea americana | reverse complement strand
CTCACCGTTAGCGGGCAGCTCCAGGACGGAGGCGGGGAAGCTGTGCTCGAAGTGGCTGTAGGCGATCTCGTACTTGTCGTAGTGGGAGCCCAGGAGGCTGTTGTAGCCCCGCATCTCGTAGCGGACGGGCGCCGCGCCGCAGCCCGAGCTCGTCACCCACAGCGTGTAGACGTTCTCCTTCTGCGCCCAGCGGGTCACGTTCTGCCACACGGCGCAGTACCGGCCCCGGGAATACTCCTCCCGCACGAACTGCGGGCACCGGCGGTCAGCACCGCGCGCCGGACGGGGGCGGCAGCGGCGGCGGGGGGTGCCGGCTCCTGCCYGGCTCCGCCGCCCGATGCACCCTCCCTGCGCCCGTCCCTGGTGGCGGCGTGGGTGCCCCTCCCGGCCCCCCAGCCCCCCGGAGAGGCGAGCGGGCACGGAGAGGAGCGTCCCCAGCGCCTCCGGAGAGCACCCGCCCCGCGACGCCCTCGGGGCCGGGCTCCGGCGCCTCTCCTCCGGGCTCACCCTGAAGCCGTCCATGCTGGGGAAGACGCTCTGAGCCTTGACCACGTCCTCCTCGGAGCCCGGCAGCTGGAAGCATTTCCTCGCGTTCACTTCTTTCTCGGTCGTTTCCGGCGTGATCTTGTACCGCGTCCCGTAGGGCCCCGCCGAGCCGAACTGGTAGGTTATGACCTGCCCTGCGCCAGCCGGAGGGGGAAACTGAGGCCCCGCGTTTCCCGCGGCATGGCCACCCTGCGCGCGCGGCTAAGCACGAGGACCCCGAGGGAGCCCCGGCGCCCACCCCGCGGCCTCCTCGCTCCAGGAGGACGCGCCGACGGCTCCCGCCACCCTGCTCACCCCCGTAGTACTGGATCCGGCTCTTGTTTCCCGTCAGGTTGTACCAGGCTTCAAAGGGCTCCTCGATCTCGGCGTAGGGCAGGTTAATGACTCCTGCAGCGCGCGCAAGACGAGGCACCAAGCTGAGGCACCGTCGCCGTGGCCTCGGGGAYGCCGTGGTGGCCGGGAACCCGGCCAGGCCGCTCGGCTCTCCCCAAGGCAGACCCCGTCCCGGAGCCCCCACGGGCAGGACGGAGCCCGCACGGGCGGRACGGGCGACACCGGCACGTGCATCYTCCCGCGCACGCRCCAGCGTCCCCCGTGGGCCCCGTGGCGAGACGCTCCCCCAGCCCGGCACGGGGACCGCCTGGCCCTGCCCGGCGCTGGGCGTCCCGCACTCCCACCCCGTTGGCAGGGACCACGGGGTCCCAGCCGCGCTCAGCACCCGCTCCTGGCCCGGGGACCGCTACCTTTGACATGATAGATGGAGCCAAACTGAGGGGCCGTGCGGGAGAGCTCGCAGTCTTCTCCTGGAAGGCAGAGAGAGGCAGGGATCGATCCAGGCTGCCCCCCGCCCCGCAGCCGAGCTGGGAGRCGGCGGGATGCGGAGGCGCAGGGAGCGAGGGCTGTTGGAGTGAAAGCGCCCGTTCTCGGCAGAGCCACGTCCCCGTGGGCGGCAGTGCCACCCGCACGGCTGGCGGCGGCGGTTTGGGTCGAGGTTTGCGAGCAGGGATGCCGGAGGCACGCGGCAAATCCCTCCCCTGCGTCCCCGACGAGCGGGACGCGGCTCCGGGGTGCCGGGGGACCGGCCGGACCTGCCCCGGCGCGGGAGCCTGTCCGTCCCACGTGGCGTCTCGCCGGCAGCATCCCTGCCTCCCACCCCGGCTTGTGCAACCCCACGCCAACACACCCTGCTGCTGGGAACGCCGCTTGCCCTCCGTCAGCRTCTTCGTCCTCCCGGGGAGCGCGGCGAAGGAGCGACCCGGCAGCGCCCGCCCTTCGCCTTCCCCAAGGAGTCGGCACCCGCCGTGGGACCGCGACCCGACCGGGGGCTGCTTCTCCCCCAAGACCGGGGTCCCCAGCAGCCTCCAACCACCCCCTGCCCAGGGCTGCCCCTCGCACCCAAGTGCGTGGTGCCAAGGGACACCCACGCCGCTCGGCTTTGGGGCACCCATGGCAGCGCCCAGGGCGTAAGGACCAGCAAGGGAGCCAGCAACYCGCGACCCGCCGCCGGCTCGGCTTCGGAGCTGCCCGGAAAGGGGGGTCCCGCCGCGGCTGCCCCCTTCCCTGCCGCTGCTTCCGGCGCGGAGCCAGCCCCGTGACCGCCTGCAGATGGTGAAAGCGGGGAAGTGGCTTGCTCGCGCGCGTGCGATAAAGCTGAGCTTGCTGGATTTAGCCCCGTTTTCCTTCCCCCCTCGGCCCTCCAGGTGTTTCGGCCCCTCTCCTCACCCCTCCCCGCCGCTCGTGTCTCCCTCGAGCTGCAGAGCCCCCGACAAGCCAGCGAGGGGCCCGCGGGGCGCCCCGGGCTCCCCGGCCCCCGAAGCCGCGCTGGGCAGAGGCACGGTCCCCCCGCACTCACCCCGGACGGCGGCGCAGAGCGCGCAGGCCGCGACCCAGCGGAGCACGCCCATGCTCGCCGCCCGCGTCGCCCCGGCCTGCCCGGGCACGGCGCTCGCCTTTAAGCGGGAGCCGGCGGTGGAGAAACGCGGCAGAGCCAATGCAGAGGCTCGGGCCCTCCCCGGAGGAGGGGAAGGAACCGGCACCAGGTGGTTCCCCTCAGCGGTGCGAGGGGAGCGGGGGCACCCCGGGGTGCTCAGCGAGGGGAGGGGTCCCTGCAGAGGGATGGAGCAATGCGGGGCGCTGCGGGGGGCTCGGGGCTGCACCTCCCCTCCCCTCCTCGCACCCGCTCGCCGGCGCTGCAGAARGCACGGCCGCCCCCGGCGCTCCCCCGACCCGGCCCGGCGCAGCGCCCCGGCGTGCGGGCGTCGGGACTTTGCCCAAGCCGATGCAGGGTGCGTCGCTCAGCCCCGCGCGGCGCCGGCGTGGCTGCGAGCAGGCGCGGATGCGCCAGGCACAGGGTCTCCCCACGTGGGCTCAGTCCCAGGGGGATTTTGGGTGCCGTGGAAGAGCAGGGAAGCTGGCAGTGAGCACGCAGGGGTGCAAGGAGAGCGAGCGCCGAGCGGGGATGCGGTCGCCGCTGGGCTGGGGCGCAGCAGCTTTGCACGGCCCCGGGGCGGAGCAGGCTGCARCCGGGGGGGCAGAAGCACCCGTGCACCCTCATACCCCTCGGAAGCGCCCCTCCGCACCGCAAACGGCCCCTGCGGTTACAGAGAGCACCGACCTGTCGCCGTCGCTGTCCTGCCGGCGGCGGGAGGGCGGCTGGGGCCCCCCCGCGCCCCGCAAACCGCAGGGGCTGTTTGCAGGCGAGCGGAGCCCGGCGCCTCGCCGCCGCCGGCAGCGGGGCTGGCCTTCTCGCGGCCGCGCCGCGAGCGCTCGCCGCGCTTCCTCCTGCTCCTCCCCGGCTCCCCCGGGGCAGCCGCAGCCCCGCGGCCGGGCCGGCGACGAGCCCCACGGTGGCCTCCGGCCCGGCACGTCCGCGCGCGGCGGCGGGGGCTGCCGGATGCCGCCGGCTCCGCGGTGAGGAAGGACGCGGCCGAGGGAGGAGGCCGACTGGGAACCAGCACGGTTTCATCGCCTCTTTGCGCTGCTGCAGACAAGCCCGTGCAGCCCAGGGCACCCAAAAAGCCACGCACAAGCCTCCCCTGGGTCCCGTTGTCCCGGGCTGCTTGCGAGGGAGGGTTCCCCCAGCCCGGACCCCCGTCACCCGGGGCACCGGCGCGCCAAAGGCTTCGGGAGGTCCCTGCAGGGCCGGTGCTCTGCACCCCAGAGCATCGCCGCTCTCCCGGGCTGCTGGGGGCAGATTTATGCCAAATCTTGGGATCTTTCCAGCAGCAGCTTTATCGCAACAAGGCGTCTGCTCCCGGCTGGTTACGGATGGCCACAGCGGCTGCTCGCGCTGGCTGGAAGCGGCAGGCGTTTCTGGGGCGAAACGCGGGAAGCGCCCAGGTAGCGCGGTGCCGAACCGCCTGCCGTCAGGCCCCCGCCACAGGAGCCCCCCAGTTCGTGCCACGGCCGTCGCAGAGCCCCCCCACCCCGGGCACGTGTGCGAGATGGGCTTCGCTCCGAGGGTCTTTTTATTCCCGCACCTCTCGGGCTCCCGTTCCCCGATTTGCAGCGCAGCGCCGTCCCCCCACCCCGGAGATGCCGGCCGGGGGCAGAGCCAGCCCAAACCCAGGGGCACCGGGGACCCTGGGGCACTGCAGCGGCGGGAAGGGGCAGGCGCCAGCTCGACGCACGGAGAGCC
>NW_028187065.1:5568-6829 GCF_003343005.1 Rhea americana | reverse complement strand
GCTCGCCCCCGAGGCGCGCGGGCTCCCCCACCCCGGGGCGCCTGGGGCTGGCGCTTGCGGAAAGATGCTCTTTGCCCGCGGCTCGGCCACGGCGTTTCGCACGGGCGGCCCGGAGAAACTCGGCGAAACGGGAAGTTTGGGAGCGCGGCGGGGTGGGTGTTTCGCACCCGGAGGGGGCAAGGCTGCCGAGAGCACGGGGGACGCTTGTCAGCTGAAATATTTCCTTCTCTTCAGCAAAAAAAAAAAAAAAAAAAAAAAAGTCCCCAAGCAAGCCCTCTTGGATTTGGCAACGCGGCCCCGGCTGCAACGGCCTCGGCCTTGCCAAACCGCCGGTGTTGAAAGCAGAGGTGGCGGGGAGCGAGCGGCGCCGTTTCCGCCGGCGGAGCGCGGAAGTTTGGTGTTTAGAAACCCCCTGCCAAGAGGGAGGAAAGTGACTCCGAAACCGTGCCGGGGGAAACCCGCGGGTCACGGCGCCCCGAGCCACCCCTGCTGGCCCCGACCTCGCTGCAAGATAGCCCCAGAGAGCCCGCGCTTCACCAGCACCTCGATCTCTTCCAGCTTTTCCGAGCGCGGGAAGGCGGACGGTCCCCGCGGCCCCGCTCGGAGCCCAGCCGGCCGCCGCCGCCTCCGAGGGGCGACGAGGCCCGGCGGCTCCGGGGGGCGGCGGGGGGGGGGGGGGGGGGGGGGGGGGGGGGGGGGGGGGGCCCCCGCGGGGGCGGTGCCGGGGGCGCGGGGCGCCCGCCGGGGCCGGGGGGGCTGTTTGGGCGGGGGGGTGCGGAGAAGGCAGCCCCGGGGGTGCTGTTTCTGTGCGCGATGCTGGCGCCAGCCTGCTGCAAACGTTTCGGGTCCGAGCCGCGGTGCGAAGGCGGCAGGAGAGGCGGCGTCGCTGCCCGCCGGCGAAGCCCGGCGCTGCCGCCGCCCCGGGGGGCTTTGACCCTCCTTGCTGTGGCTCCAGGCTGAGAAATCCGAGGTTTGGGGGGCGCTGGGCACGGCAGGAGCGCTGCCGCCCGCCCGGAGGCTGGCACGGGGCCGGGTGACACGGTGACAGGCTGCCGCTCCGCATGGATGCGGCTCTCTGGAGCCGGTGGGAAGCCTCCAGCAGGGGCTTTTTAGCTCCAAAATAGGGTGTTTCAGCCCCAAGCTGGGGTGTTTCAGACCCAAACTGGGGTATTTCAGCCCCAAACAGGGACGTTTCAGCCCGTGGCAAGGATTCTGCCCCCCCCAGCACTCCCTGGCCCCTGGCAGGAGCCGATCCCCTCCC
>NW_028187065.1:0-3796 GCF_003343005.1 Rhea americana | reverse complement strand
CCGTGCCGCAGGGGAACGCCGAGGCTGGCCGACCTCTCGGTCAAAACCAAAGACGTGTGGGAGATCCCGCGCGAGTCGCTGCAGCTCCTCCGCAAGCTGGGCAACGGGCAGTTCGGGGAAGTGTGGATGGGTAGGACCCGGCGGGCGGGCGGGCCGCGGCGAGCGGCGGGGCGGGCGCCGACGGGAGCCCCCCACCCAGGCCTGGCGCCCGCCGCGGCGGGCTGAGTGACACGAGCGTGCCGGTCTCAGCCCCGCGCCTGGGGCTGCGCGGGCCGTGTCTGCTCCTTGCACATGAGCAAGGGGGGGGGCATCATTTCCTCCCCCCCCGCCTCTAAATTCAGGCTAAATTTGCCCCCCCTCCAGCCTGCCATGGGCAAGGGATGCCGCCCTGTGTCTGCCCTGTGCCCAGGAGTGGGGAGGTGGCCCCATCTCCTGCTCCTGGGTTGCCCAGGCATCGGCCCCCCTTCACGTGGCACTGGAGGGGGCTGTGGGACCCCCTTAGCACCTCAGGGTGCCCTGCACCCTCCCTGTGTGTGCAGGCAGCCCCACATTTCGGATGGGGCCGTGAGCARGAGACAGGACCAGGCCTGTGGGGGGGGGTCCCTTCCTCGCCTTCCTCTTCCTCCCGCGCCCCGTCCTCCCTCTGCTCCGCGTGCATGCTGCCTCCATCCCACGCTGCGCTCCTCCCTCCGTGCCCCCCCTTGCAGAGTATAACGACGGGTTGTGCCATCTGCTAACGCGCGCGTGCCCCGCTATGAAGCCCCAGACCCTGGGATTAGCTAAGGACGCCTGGGAGATAGCGCGCGAGTCCATCAGCCTCAACACGAAACTCGGCATGGGATGTTTCGGAGACGTGTGGATGGGTAAGGCTGGCCCAGCCGGCCGGGTGGGCGCGGGGTGGCAGGAGCGCTGCCCGGCCGGCGGCATCGCGGGGTGCCGGGGGCAGACGCCAGCCGGGCACAGGCTCCCCCGCAGAGGGACTGGGAACAGGGTAAGGAAGGTAACAGGAGGTGAGCCCACGGGTGCCCAGTGCCCATGCCATGGGGCGAGGGTGACTCCTTGCCCTGGGGCGGGTACGGCGGCGCCATGCCCCTTTCCTGCCCTGCCCTCCTGTCCTTGCTCCTCCATCCATGCACCCCTCCGTGCAAGCATGCAAGCATGCAGCATCCCTCGGTCCTTCCATCCACAAATCCCTCCATCCATGCATCTCTCCATCCACGCATCCGTGCATCCCTCCCTGCACCCCTGCCGGGGCCGGGTGGGCCGGGCGGCCCTCGGGCTCGGCGTGAGCCCGCRTCCCCCTGCCCAGGCACGTGGAACGGCACCACCAAGGTGGCGGTGAAGACGCTGAAGCCAGGCACCATGTCGCCCGAGGCCTTTCTGGAGGAGGCTCAGATCATGAAGCGGCTGCGGCACGACAAGCTGGTGCAGCTCTACGCCGTGGTGTCGGAGGAGCCCATCTACATCGTCACCGAGTTCATGAGCCACGGTGAGCGGGGGGCACGGCCCGTGGGGCGCCAGCTTTCCCTGCAGGGACAGGCGGGGACCCAGCCCGCGGGCCGGGGGCTTGCAGGGGARGGCACCCTTGGGTGGGCACAGCTGGCGCTCGGGCGCTTCGACTGGCACCCTCTGCCCCCAGGTAGYTTGCTGGATTTCCTAAAGGACGGGGACGGCCGATACCTGAAGCTGCCCCAGCTGGTGGACATGGCTGCTCAGGTACCGGGGGGCTGGCGCCGGGAGGGGGGCACCCAGCCGAGCACCCCCGGAGGGGTGCTCACTGCGTCCCCCTCGCCCAGATCGCGGCGGGCATGGCCTACATCGAGAGGATGAACTACATCCACCGGGACCTCCGCGCCGCCAACATCCTCGTGGGCGACAACCTGGTCTGCAAGATCGCCGACTTCGGCCTCGCGCGCCTCATCGAGGACAACGAGTACACGGCGCGCCAGGGTGAGCCGGCCCGGGCACCTCCTTCGCCCCGGGGGCCGCCGCCTGGGCTGTGTGCCGCCCCCACCTGGGTGCTGGGCGCCCTGGGTGCTGGGTGCCCTGGGTGCTGGGTGTCCCAGGAGCTGGGTGCCCCGGGTTGGAGGCTGCCTGGGCGCTGGGTGCCCCAGGTGCTGGGTGTTCCAGGTGCTGGGCACCCTGGGCGCTGGGTGCCCCGGGTGGAGGCTGCGCAGGCACTGGGTGCCCTGGGTGCTGGGTGTCTCAGGCGCTGGATGCCCCAGGTTGGAGGCTGCCGCGGGTGCTGGGTGCCCCTGCCTCGGCTCGCCCAGCCTCCCCTTGCACCCGCAGGCGCAAAGTTCCCCATCAAGTGGACGGCGCCGGAGGCCGCGCTCTACGGGAAGTTCACCATCAAGTCGGACGTCTGGTCCTTCGGCATCCTCCTGACGGAGCTGGTGACCAAAGGCCGGGTGCCCTACCCAGGTACGACCCCCGGCCGGGGCGGCGGGCACCCTGGGGGGCACCTGGGCAGAGGGGCTGCCAGCAGGGCAGGATTCGGCCCTACCCCGTGCTGCCACCAGCATCGCTGGGCAAGGAGCACCCCGTGCCTCAGTCTCCCCATCTCCCCGAGGTGACGGCGGGTGSCCGGGCTCTCRCCCCGCTCCGTGCCTCAGTTTCCCYGCTTGCCTGTCGCCGCAGGGATGAACAACCGGGAGGTGCTGGAGCAGGTGGAGCGCGGGTACCGCATGCAGTGCCCGGGCGGCTGCCCGCCCTCGCTGCACGACGCGATGGTGCAGTGCTGGAAGCGGGAGCCCGAGGAGCGCCCCACCTTCGAGTACCTCCAGTCCTTCCTCGAGGACTACTTCACCGCCACCGAGCCCCAGTACCAGCCGGGCGACAACCAGTGACCCCGGCCCGCCGCCCCGCCGGGGGCCGAGCGCCCCCCGGGGCCACGCTTCGGGGGTCACTTCTGGACCCTTTCCTGGGGGGGGGTTGTTACTCCCTTTGCCCCCTGCAGCTGCCCTTTGGGACTGCAGAGGTGGGGGGCACCCCGGGGAGCACGAGGGGCTTTGCCCCAGTGCTGCGGGCTCGCGGAGGGGGCAGAGCCGTGCCCCCCGCCCCGGCTGGGCACAGCGCCTCTCTCGTTGCCTTTGCACCCAGCTTTTAACCGGAGAAGTGGCTTTGGGCCGGCGGCCCCCCACCGCGGCGCAGACCCATGCTCGCCCCCACCTTGCTCAGGGTTAGGGTTGCCCAGGGCCCCCCCACCCCCTCCTCGCCAGGACAATGGCACCCGAGGGGGAACTGAGCTGGGGTGGGTGCCCTGGGGACTGCAGTGCCATGGGGGGCCGGTGCCCTTGCAGGTGCCCCTCTGCGCCCGGGGACGGGGAGGCAGCCGGGGGTGAGGGCTTTGGGGAAGGGTCACCCACCCCAAGTTTCCCCCCCAAGCATCCTCAGGGCGCCTTAAGTAGCATTAGCACAACTTGGGGGGGCAATCCCGTGATAGCCCCCTGCAAACACCCCTTGCCCCATTGCAGCACAGGCCCCGGGGGGCACCCAAGGGTGCCMCCTCCCCATGCCAGCCCCCAAGCTCCTCTCCCCCAGCTCAGCTCTGTGCCACTGGGGGAATGGGATTCAACCCCCCTAAATTCTGGAACTGATCCGGGGAAGCTCCCCCCAATATAACTCAAAATAACCCCTCTCACATTGTTTTTAATTTATAAGATTTTACACYCCTCATCCCAGCAGCCCTCTAGCCCCCGGGGCTCCCTGTACTGGGGGGAATTTCCTTGGCTTCCCCCCCCCAAGCTTTTCTCTCCCCTCCTTAAAGCAGAGCCAAATCCTGAAAGCCATAAAC
>NW_028187064.1:14723-16251 GCF_003343005.1 Rhea americana | reverse complement strand
GGGTTGTCCCCACTGATGGGTGGGTTGTCAGGTCAGCAGGCTAGCTGACAATGAGTCTGAGTCCACGCAGCAGTACATGGCTTACTCTTTTATCCTTTTCGGGCTTAATTCGTTACTCAGTCAAACAACACCAGACCACCCTTACGCCACAACGGTATGGCCGCAGTCAATAACAACAGGCACGGGAAGAGATAATCTGGTGATCAGTCAACTGCAGCACACATGTTCAACAGACATCAGTATGCAGTTGATAACAACAATACGCATATGAACAGGTCATTCAGTGGAGAAATCCATGGYATCTAGGTGACTACCCTGTGAGTCTGTGGTGTCACTTCCCCTTTGCTGACTAGGTTTGTTCAGCAATCGTGGGGTCATTCGAGGATGTGCCACTAGGCTGCAGCAATCCCACAGCGTGGTGGCTCTGGCCATGGTGCACCTGGGGCTCCTAAACTCTTGGGGAGCATTCCAGAGCAAAGCCCTCTTCTATGCGCTGCACCATCCTGAGTTCCAYGCTTGCCTCTGCGGCACCTATCACACCCACCACATCGCCCGTGCGGGTCTACCCCCTAAATCCTGACCCATCAGCTCTCATCATGCATCCCAAGGCAGAGYTCCATGCATTCCCACAGCTCTGTCACATAAAGGGCAACTTCCCTTCCTGTTCCAGACCTGTGGCCCTTTCAGTAGCAGACCCCCAGGATCTGCAGTTTCTCCAGTAGCCGGTTTGGACCACCTTGTCCCTCCAGTAGCAAACTCACAGACCCTCTGGGCTCTCCAGTATTCCACCCAGACTTAAGGCCTCTCTGGTAACCTGCTCCCAAACCTCTTTTCCTACTGCTAGCTAGTCTGGCTTGATGTGCGCTGGCAGGTGCATGCACTGACATGCCCACACAAACACACACACCCCAATCTCTCCAGCTGCTGGGATCCCAGGCATGTGGGCCCCTAGGATGTGTATTTCCCCCTCTGGTGTCTGGCCCCGAGACCTCCTCACACACACATGCACACAGAACAGAGATTCCCCTCACCACAGAAAACGGAGTTTACTAAGAAGACAGGAGAGGCTAGGGGGATAAGGAGTGTGGCATGACCAGACCGTTGCACTGACCAGCAGTCCGTTTACATGACATCCGTTCCTTTTCTGTCCTTTTCCCTCTGTTTTCTCATATTTGTTGCTCCTCAAACCACCTTAATACTGCCCCTTTCCTACCTTTGATCCTTCCCCAAACACTCCATAGTAAGTCTTGCACAATCCCAGCATCCCAGAATCACTCTCATACACCCATAGGCAGTAACTGCCCTCCTCAGTCTGCAGTGGCTATCCTGGGAGGCTCCCAATACGCCTATTGGGTGTATGAGTCTCATCTGGGTGGGTCTCACACATGGATATGTTGGACCTGGCTCTGAATGAATGTTTTTCCCCAGTAATTTTTAATCATTTCTCTGAAAGCAGGGTGATTCATGTCCTAGAAATGCTGGTTCTTCCTCTTTCTTTCTTAGGGAAATGTGAGGAGTTAGGTCAGAT
>NW_028187064.1:13118-14475 GCF_003343005.1 Rhea americana | reverse complement strand
CTGAGAACATCAACTCCATATTGCATTTCTTTGCACTTGTCATACCTGATAGGGGCCTTAATATCCATAGATCTAACTTGATGACCTACTAAGACCTTTTCAGCCTCTGTGTGCCTCCCCTTGCCCCTGCAAAAGGATGCGTCACACATTTAAGAGCCAAGAGCTAAAAGCAATTAAAGTGATGGAAGTGCAAGCTAGGCAGACAGTAGCACTTTTCAAACAACAACAAACTTATCAAGCAGTAATTTTATACTGAGATTAAAGGCATTCTGGAGTATTTTATTGTACATCATCTGAAGGATGCCTAAGGACTCTTCAGGTGCATCCAGGCATCTGGAAGGTGTTTTGGATACTCTCCAGTGTGCTGCCATCACAGTACAGTGATCCTCCAGAGCAGGATGCGAGTGTCACATCATGCTATAAACTGGACATCTCAGATTGTGGTCGAGGCTCACTTTGTCGTCTTCAGAGAGACAGCAGGAGAATCTGGAAGATGATCCATCTTCTTCTGAGGGAGACACAGAAATAAGCTCAGTGAATCAGTCTGCTCCTTTTTCTGCTAGTGGTCAGCAAGTCAGTTTAGAAAAGATGTTACCTCAGATCCTTGTTCCACCCTGATCTTCTTCCCTAGACATCCCTTAGTCAGTTTTGCACAGCCCCCCAAGCACCTCTTGAATATCCAAAGCCTTCATGTTTTGTTTCCTACTTCTTATCTATTACAAAGTCTAGGTTGGCCCTCTCCAAAGCTATGCTTGTACTTTCCTCATGACACATCAATTAATGACTGGGGAATGTTGGACTCAGCATCATCTCTGTTACTCCTTGTCTATCATGTTTATGTCTATGTGGGTTTTTTAAGTGCTTTCTCTTTACTTATTATCCCTTTTGCACTGGAAAGGTCTGAGACCAGATAATCTTCATGAAGCAGATGCTCTCATATTCGTCAAACCCTAATGTCAGCCAGACAAACGTACTGACAAGCAGCTTGTTGACATGGAACTGCTCCCTTTTTTTGCCCCTCTCCTCCATTTTCCCATTTTTGCTCTTCTTCATTTCCCTGGATCTCCTCCTTTCCCTGCTTTTGGCTCTCTGTTTGAACATCCCAGCATAAGCTTTCTACACTCCCATAATCCTCCTAAAACATGCCAGACCAAAATCTACACCGTCCCGCAAACCCCCTGCAATATCTCCTGGAGACCCCAGATAATTTTGTGCACTTGTGATCAATGAACGGAATACTGCTTGATCCTCTGCGGGTCTGTCCTGAGAAGGTTTGTTCAGTTGCCGTCCATCAGTGACCTGAGAGCTCTGGTCTCTGTCGTCTGCTGCTCAGTACTCTAGAGGGCTCGTTGCTATT
>NW_028187064.1:7320-9005 GCF_003343005.1 Rhea americana | reverse complement strand
CATTCTATCGTGTCACATTCTATAACGTCAGAAAGATTCTGTCGCGTCACATTCTATCACGTCACATTCTATCACATCACAAACATTCTATCGCATCACATTCTATCGCATCACATTCTATTGCGTCATATTCTGTGGCGTGACAAACATTCTATCGTGTCACATTCTATCATGCCACAAACATTCTATCGCGTGACATTCTACCTCATCACAAACATTCTATCGCGGCACATTCTATCGCGTCACATTCTGTTGTGTCAGAAACATTCTATCGAATCACATTCTATCTCGTCACATTCTATTCCATCACATTCTATGGCATCACGAACATTATATCGCGTCACATTCTATCGCATCAGAAACATTCTATCGTGTCATATTCTACCGCATCCCAAATATTCTATCGTGTCACATTCTATCGCTTCACATTCTATCTCATCATATTCTATGGCATCACAATCATTCTATTGCATCACATTCTATCGCGTCACATTCTATGGCATCACAAACATTGTATCACATCACATTCTATCCCCTCACAAACATTCTATCGCGTCACATTCTATCGTGTCTAATTGCATTGCATCACATTTCATCGCATCACAAACATTCTAACGCGTCACATTCTATCGCGTCACATTCTATAACGTCATAAAGATTCTGTCGAATCACATTCTTTCGCATCATATTCTATCCCCTCACAAACATTCTATCGCGTCACATTCTATCGCGTCACAAACATTCTATCGTGTCACATTCTATCGTGTCACATTTTATCGCGTTTAATTCTATTGCATCACATTCTATGGCATCACAAACATTCTATCGCATCACATTCTATCGCATCACATTCTATCGCTTCAAATTCTGTGGCGTGACAAACATTCTAGCGCGTCACATTCTATCATGTCACAAACATTCTATTGCATGACATTCCACCGCATCACAAACATTCTATCGCGGCATATTCTATCGCATCACATTCTATTGTGTCAGAAACATTCTATCGCATCACATTCAATTGCGTCACATTCTATTGCATCACTTTCTATGGCATCACAAACATTCTATCATGGCACATTCTATCGCATCAGAAACATTCTATCGTGTCACATTCTACCGCCTCTCAAATATTCTATCGTGTCACATTCTATCGAGTCACATTCTATCGTGTCATATTCTGTGGCGTGACAGACATTCTAATGCATCACATTCTTTCATGTCACAAACATTCTACCGCATCACAAACATTCTATCTCATCACATTCTATCGCGTCACATTCTATTGCGTCACATTCTATGGCGTCACATACATTCTATTGCGTCACATTGTAACACGAACATTCTATCGTGTCACAATCATTCTATCGTGTCAGATTCTATCCTGTAAGAAACATTCTTTCGCATCACATTCTATCGCATCACATTCTATGGCGTCACAAACGTTCTATGGCATCACATTGTACCACCTCATAAACATTCTATCGTGTCACAATCATTCTATCGTGTCAGATTCTACCCTGTAAGAAACATTCTTTCGCATCACATTCTATCGCGTCACATTCTATGGCGTCACAAACGTTCTATGGCATCACATTGTACCACCTCACAAACATTCTATCGTGTCACATCCTATGGCGTCACAAAAATTCTGTCGTGTCACATTCTATCGCGTCACATTCTAT
>NW_028187064.1:3156-5599 GCF_003343005.1 Rhea americana | reverse complement strand
ACAAACATTCTAGCGCGTCACATTCTATCTCGTCATATTCTGTGGGGTTAAAAAACATTCTATCGCGTCACATTCTATCGTGTCACAAACATTCTATTGCGTGACATTCTACAGCATCAGAAACAATCTACCGCATCACATTCCATCTCGTCACATTCTATCGCGTCACATTCTATAACGTCACAAAATTCTGTCGAATCACATTCTTTCACGTCACATTCGATCGCATCACAAACATTCTATCGCGTCACATTCTATCGTGTCACATTCTGAGGCGTCACAAACATTCTATCACGTCATGTTCTATTTCATCACATTCTATGGCATCACAAACATTCTATCGCGTCACATTCTATCACGTCACAAACATTCTACCGCGTCACATTCTATCGCGTCACATTCTGTCGTGTCAGAAACATTCCATTGCATCACATTCTATCACGTCACATTCTATCGAGTCACATTCTATAACGTCACAAAGATTCTGTCAAATCACATTCTTTCGCATCTCATTCTAGGGCATCACAAAACAGTCTATCGTGGCACATTCTATCGTGTCACATTCTATGGCCTCACAAACATTCTATCACGACACATTCTATCGCGTCACGTTCTATTGCATCACATTTTATGGCATCACAAACATTCTATCACGGAACATTCTATCGCATCAGAAACATTCTATCGTGTCACATTCTGTGGCATCACAAACATTCTATCACGTCACATTCTACAACGTCACAAACATTCTATCGCATCATATTCTATCGTGTCACATTCTATCACGTCACAAACATTCTATCTTGTCACATTCTACCGCGTCACAAACATTTTATGGCGTCACATTCCATCATGTCACATTCTATCGTTTTACATTCTACTGTATCACAAGCATTCTAAAGCATCACTTTCTATCATATTGCAACTATCATATCACAATCATTCTATTGCATCACATTCTACTGCATCACAAACATTCTATCGCGTCACACTCGATAATGTCACAAAGATTCTGTCGAATCACATTCTTTCGCGTCACATTCTACCGCATCACAATCATTCTATTGTATCACATTCTATCGCGTCACAAACATTCTATCGTGTCACATTGTATGGCATCACAAACGTTCTATCATGTCACATTCTATGGCGTCACATTCCATCACACCATATTCCGTGAAGTGACAAACATTCTACATGGGTCACATTCTATCAAGTCACAAACATTCTATCACATCGCATTCTATCCCCTCACAAACATTCTAATGCGTCACATTCTATCGCGTCACAAACATTCTATCGTTTCACATTCTACGGCGTCAGAAATATTCTATCGTGTCACATTCTATCACACAGTATTCTGTGGCGTGACAAACATCCTATACGGGTCACATTCTATCAGGTCACAAACATTCTATCGCATCAAATTCTATCGTGTCACATTCTACCGCGTCCCAAATATTCTATCGCGTCACATTATACCGCGTAACATTCTATATTGTAACATTCTATCACGTCACAAACATTATATGACGTCACATACTCTCGCGTCACATTCCATATCGTCACAAACATTCTATCGCGTCACATTCTATCATAACTCATTCTATTGTGTAACATTTTATCACATCACAAACATTCCGCCGCATCACAACCATTCTATCGCGTCACATTCTATCGCGTCACGTTCTATGGCGTCACAAATGTTCTATCGCATCACATTCTATCATGTCACATTCTATCGTATCACATTCTACCACGTCACATTCTATGGGATCACAACCATTCTATCGCGTCACATTCTACTGCATCACAAACATTCTATCGCGTCACATTCTATCGCGTCACATTCTATGGCGTCACAAAAATTCTCTCGCATCACATTCTATCACGTCATATTCTATAACGTCACAAAGATTCTATCGCGTCACATTCTATCGTGTCACGTTCTATCGCGTCATATTCTGTGGCGTGACAAACAGTCTATCGCGTCACATTCTATCATGTCACAAACATTCCATCGCGTGACATTCTACCGCATCACAAGCATTCTATCGTGGCACATTCTATCGCATCACATTCTATGGCGTCACATTCCGTTGCATCACATTCTATGGCATCACAAACATTCTATCACGGCACATTCTATCGCATCAGAAACATTTTATCGTGTCACATTCTGTGGCGTCACAAACATTCTATCACGTCACATTCTATAACGTCACAAAGATTCTGTCGAATCATACTCTCTCGCATCACATTCTACCTCATCACAAACATTCTATCATGTCAGATTCTATCGCGTCACAAACATTTTATCGCATCACATTCTATTGCGTCACATTCTATCACGTCACATTCTCTCGCGTTAAATTCTCTCGTGTCACACTCTATCGCGTCACAAACATTCTATCTTTTCACATTCTGTCATGTCGCATACTAT
>NW_028187064.1:0-2982 GCF_003343005.1 Rhea americana | reverse complement strand
ACAAACATTCTACCGAGTCACATTCTATCGCATCACATTCTATCGCGTCACATTCTACCGCGTCTCAAGTATTGTATCGCGTCACATTCTACCGCGTCACATTCTATATTGTCTCATTCTATCGTGTCACAAGCATTCTATCGCGTCACATACTTTCGCGTCACATTCTATGACGTCACAAACATTCTATCGCGTCACATTCTATCGCGTCACATTCTATCGTGTCACATTCTATGGCATCACAAACATTCTATCACATCACATTCTATCCCCTCGCAAACATTCTATTGCCTCACACTCTATCGCGTCACAAACATTATATCTTTTCACATTCTGTCGCGTCGCATACTATCACGACATATTCCGTGGCGTGACAAACATTCTATACGGGTCACATTCTATCACGTCACAAACATTCTACTGCGTCACATTCTATCGTGTCACAAACATTCTATCGCATCACATACTCTCGCATCACATTCTGTGGCGTGACAAACATTCTACCGAGTCACATTCTATCGCATCACATTCTATCGTGTCACAAATATTCTATCGTGTCACATTCTGTGGCGTCATAAACATTCTATCGTTACAGATTCTATCGCGTCTGAAACATTCTATCGCGTCACATTTTATGGCGTCACATTCCATCATGTCACATTCTATCGTGTCAACTTCTATGGCATCACAAACATTCTACCACATCACATTCTGTCCCCTCACAAGCATTCTTTCGCGTCACATTCTATCGTGTCAAAAACATTCTATCGTGTCGCATTCTATGGCGTCACAAACATTCTGTCGTGTCACATTCTATCGCGTCACATTCTATCACGCCATATTCTGTGGCGTGACAAACATTCTATCACATCACATTCTATCTTGTCACATTTTTTCGCGTCTCAAACATTCTATCGCGTCACATAATCTCGCGTCAAATTCTATGGCGTCACAAACATTCTATCACGTCACATTCTGTGGCGTCACAAACATTCTATTGCATCAAATTCTATAACGTCACAAATATTCTGTCGAATCACATTCTTTCGCGTCACATTCTATCACATCACAAACATTCTATCGCGTCACATTCTATCTTGTCGCATTCTATCGCGTCACAAACATTCTATCACGTTACATTCTCTCTTGTCACATTCTATCGCGTCACAAACATTCTACCGCGTCACATTCTATCGCGTCACATTCTATGGCATCACATTCTATGGCATTACAAACATTCTATCATGGCACGTTCTATCACATCAGAAACGTTCTATCGTGTCACATTCTGTGGCGTCACAAACATTCTATCGCGTCACATTCTATCACGTTACAAACGTTCTATCGCATTACATTCTATCGGTCCACATTCTCTCACGTAAAAACCATTCTACGGCGTCACATTCTATTACGTCACAAACATTCTATCACGTCACATTATACCGCATCACAAACAATCTATCGTGTCACATTCTACCGCGTCACATTCTATGGCTTCACAAACATTCTATCGCATCACATTCTATCTTGTCACATTTTTTCGCGTCTCAAACATTCTATCACGTCACATTCTCTCGTGTCACATTCTATCGTGTCAGAAACATTGTATCGCGTCACTTTCTATCGCGTCACAAACATTCTATCGCATCACATTCTATAACGTCACAAAGATTCTGTCGAATCACATTCTTTCGCATCACATTCTATCACATCACAAACATTCTGTAGCGTCACATTCTATCATGTCGCATTCTATGGCGTCACAAATATTCTATCGCGTCACATTCTCTCGTATCACATTCTACCTCATCACAAACATTCTACCACATAACATTCTATCGCGTCACATTCTATCGTGTCGCAAACATTCTACTGCATCACATTCTATCGCGTCGCATTCTATCACGTCATATTCTGTGTCGTGACAATCATTCTATCGTGTCACATTCTACCACATCACAAACATTCTATCGCATCACATTCTATCGCGTCACATTCTAACGCGTCACATTCTATCACGTCACAAACATTCTATCGCGTCATATTCTATCTCGTCTATTTCTATTGCATCACATTCTATGGCATCACAAATATTCTAAAGCGTAACATTCTATTGCGTCACATTCTTACGTGTCACATTCTATGGCCTCACAAACATTCTATCGCATCACATTCTATCACGTCATATGCTATGGCGTCACAAACATTCTATCGCGTCACATTCTATAATGTCACAAAGATTCTGTCGAATCATATTCTTTCGCATCACATTCTACCGCATCACAAACATTCTATCGTGTCAGATTCTATCGCGTCACAAACATTTTACCGCATCACATTCTATTGCGTCACATTCTATCACGTCACATTCTCTCGCGTTAAATTCTCTCGTGTCACACTCTATCGCATCACAAACATTCTATCTTTTCACATTCTGTCGCGTCGCATACTATCACGACATATTCCGTGGCGTGACAAACATTCTATATGGGTCACATTCTATCACGTCACAAACATTCTACCGCGTCACATTCTATCGTGTCACATTCTGTCACGTCACAAACATTCTATCCCGTGACATTGAACCGCATCACAAACATTCTATCACATCACATTCTATGGCGTCACATTCTATTGCATCACATTTTATGGCGTCACGTACATTCTACCGTGTCACATTCTATCATGTCACATTCTATGGCATCACAAACATTCTATCGCGTCACATTCTATCGCGTCACATTCTATCATGTCACAGGCATTCCATCACGTCACATTCTACCTCATCACAAACATTCTATCGCATCACATTCTATCGTGTCACATTCTATCGCGTCACAAACATTGTATCTCATCACATTCTATTGCGTCACATTCTATCGTGTCACATTCAATGGCGTAACAAACGTTGTATCGTGTCACATTCTAACATGTCACATTCTGTCGTGTCACATTCTACGGCGTCACAAACATTCTATCGCA
>NW_028187063.1:15100-16786 GCF_003343005.1 Rhea americana | reverse complement strand
GCCGGTAGAGGTTGGAGCTGACGTTGAAGCTCTTGCCGCAGTGGAGGCAGAGGAAGGGCTTCTCGCCCGTGTGCGTGCGCCGGTGCTTGCTGAAGTGGGAGCTGCAGCTGAAGGTCTTGCCGCACTCGCCGCACTCGTAGCTCTTCTGCAGCACGATGATGCTCTTGAAGTTGGGGAAGGCGCCGGCGCCGGCCTTGCCGCCCCGCCGCGGCTGCTTGCCCGGCGAGTCGATCTGCTGCACCACCGTCCAGCGCAGGCTCTCGCGCGTCGGGCTCTGCTCGCCCGGCGCCGCCGGGGAGGCCCCCTCGGCGTGGCCCAGCAGGGCGGCCGCGTCCAGCTCCACGATCTCGGGGCCGTCCGCGTCCGGGGCTTCTCCCTCATGGTCGCTCGGCGTCCCGTCGCCTGCTGGGGCGGCGGGGAAAGAGAGGGCGAGAATCCAGCCAGGAGTCGCTCCCGGGGCCGCCCACGCCCGACCCGCGGGATAGGCGAGAAACCGGCTCCTCGGCTCCGTCCCCTCCGAGCCAGGCTCACCTGGAGCCCCCAACTCCACCCAAACCTCCCCGAGCCTCAGCGCGGGTCCCTGGGGCAGGGACCGCGGCCACGGGCTCTTCCCCCCCTCCCCCCCCTGCTCCTTTGGGGGCGTCGGGCTGAAACACGGGACCCCGGTGCTCGGGGTGGGCTGGGTCTCCGGCTCCTTCCAAGGGCTGGAGTCGGGCGGGATCTCCCCAACCCTCCTCAACCACTTACTCAGGGTCACCAGCGTGTCGTAGTCCTCCTGCACGTCGCCCTCGTACAGCGCCTTCTGGTCCCGGTCCACCGCTCCCCAGGGGTCCATGGCCCCCTCCCTCGCCTCGCCCAACGCGGTGGGTCCCTGCAAGGCCGAGGGCACCCTGGTCACCTGCCTCGGCCCCAGCGCCCTGTGGGTGACGCTGGGGGCCGGCGTGGGACAGCCGGGGCGCCGTGGGGCCCCGACGCGTGGCGGGTCCTGGTGGCTGCCGGGTGACTTGCCCTTGGGGCGCAGCAGGTCCTGCTGCTAGCGCCGGTGGGGGACATCGAGGACAGCATAGGATGGGGAAGGCGTTTTGGTGACGGAAACACCCCAAGATCAGACCTTCTCCAGGTCCCACCACCCCTCTGGGTGCCCAGAGGTCGACACAGGATGGAGGGGACACCCCAAAACCAGATCCCCAACAGGCTCCACCACCCTGTCAAGTACCCCAAGCTCCAACAGCCACCGGGTCCTACTACCCCATCAGGCACCTTGAGCCCCGACCTCCACCAGGTCCCACCACCTCGTCGGGTGCCCCACGATCAGCATGGGATGGAGGAGACACCCCAACATCAGACCTTCTCCAGGTCCCACCACCCCATCGGGTGCCCAGAAGTCAGTACAGGACGGGGGGGACACCCTGAGCCGTGACCTCCACCAGGTCCGACCACCCTGTCGAGCACCCAGAGGTCGGTACAGGATGGAGGAAGTGCCCCGACCCCCCCCACCCCGTCGGGCATCCCGCAGCCGGCACAGGCGGGATGAAGGGCCCCGACCCCCTCACCCCGTCGGGCACCCCGCGGCCGGCACCGGTGGGACGAGCCGCCCCGATCCCCCCACCCCGTCGGGCACCCCGAGGCCGGCACCGGCGGGACGAGCCGCCCCGATCCCCCCACCCCGTCGGGCACCCCGCGGCC
>NW_028187063.1:7673-9369 GCF_003343005.1 Rhea americana | reverse complement strand
TCCCCGCACGCAGCTCGGTTGCATTTCCATCCCCTCCCCGCACGCAGCTCGGTTGCATTTCCTTCCCGCCCTGCACAGTGCTCCCCGCGTCCAGCCGTGTTTTCTCCTTCCCTCTCCAGATCTGCTCCATGCACTCGGCTCTGCTGCATTTTAATCCCCGCTGCGCTCAGCGCCGCTGTGTTTTCGCCCTCCCCAGCCCTGCCGCCTGCCGTCGCCTCGACCGCGATTTACCTGCCGCCGCTGCCCGTTTGCCCCGTGCCGGCCGGAGCTGGGGGAAGCATCCGCTGGGTTTTCCTTCGCGTGGGACGGGCGCCCGGAGGCGCTTTGGGGTGAAATCACCCCAGAACGCCTTGCTGAGGGGGCAGATCCGCCGGCCCGGCTCCCCGCCACCGGCTCCCGCTTGCTTTCCCAGGGGCCGGAGCCCTTCGGAGGCCGCCGCRCACTCGCCTGCGGGCCGGCACGCGCGCGAATCTGGATTCCCGGGACGAGATGCAGGAGAACTACGAGAACGTGATCTCGCTGGGTAAGGCGGCGCCGATCCGGGCGCTTTTCGCCCCGTTTTTGCTGGGGGKTTTTTTCCGGGGGAAAGCGTGGAAAGCTCGGGTCGCTCCTCGCCTCGGCGCGCCCGTTGGCACGGCTCGACCTTCCCCTCCGTTTCCTGGGGGCGAACTCCGTGAATTTGGGTGCCACGCAGCCGTTTCCCTTCTTGGGCGGGGAGGAAGGTTTGGCGCAGAATTGGGGTGAAACACGGGCCGGCCGGCCGGCGGCAGGCGTTCCCGCTCGCTCCCGTGCCGCGTCCGGGCCCTTTCCCGGCCTTTCGGGGAAGGGGCCGAGCGGCCGCCCCGACCTCCCGCCCGGGTCTCTCCCGCAGCCGAGGAAATCGCCATCAGCTGGCCGCGGATCACCGCCTTCGCCGAGTCGCACCGGAGGAGAGGGCTCGTCTCCGGTAAGCGCCGGCGCGCGGCGGGGTCCCGCCGGGATGCCCGGGAGCCGGCGCCGAGGCTCGGGAACGGGGACCGACCGCGCCGGGGCGGGAACCGGGGATGAAATCCCGTCGCTCCCGCAGATGACGGGCCGCCGAGCGAGCCGGAGGAGGAGGAGGAACCGGCGCAGGGCGACCTGGAGAAGGTGGAGACGCCGGCGGCGGGCAAGTCCAAGGGAGCCGCGTCGCCCGGCGCCGAGGCCGCCGACGGCGCCGGCAAGCCGGAGGGGCCGCCGAGGAAGCCGGCGGGCAAGCGGCAGGGCAAGTCGGCGCCGCGCGGCTTCAAGAAGTTCCCGCCGCGGGGCTTGCTGGGCCACGGCCGGTGCCACGACTGCGGCAAGAGCCTGGGCTTCGGCTCGGCCTTCAACAAGCGCCTGCGCGGCGCCGAGAAGCCCTACAAGTGCGCCGAGTGCGGCAAGTGCTTCCGGCTGAGCTCCACGCTCATCACCCACCAGCGGCGGCACGCCGGCGACAAGCCCTACAAGTGCGCCGACTGCGGCAAGAGCTTCAGCGTGGGCTCGGCCTTCATCCAGCACCAGCGGGTGCACGCCGGCGGCGTCAAGCCGTGCCAGTGCAACGTCTGCGGCAAGAGCTTCCCGGCCAGCGCCAGCCTGGTGAAGCACCAGAAGCTGCACCTGGAGGAGAAGCCCTACAAGTGCGACGAGTGCGGCAAGGGCTTCAACTGGAACTCGCACCTGGAGCGCCACCGGCGCA
>NW_028187063.1:6533-7500 GCF_003343005.1 Rhea americana | reverse complement strand
AGTGCGGCAAGGGCTTCGGCAAAAGCGCCGCCCTGGCCAAGCACCAGCGGGCCCACGGCGCCGAGAAGCCCCACAAGTGCGACGAGTGCGGCAAGAGCTTCGGCCTCAGCGCCTCGCTGCTGCAGCACCAGCGGAGCCACGCGGCCGGCAAGCCCTACGAGTGCGGCGACTGCGGCAAGAGCTTCGCCTGGAGCTCCCACCTGGACCGGCACCGGCGCATCCACATGGGCGAGAAGCCGTTCCGGTGCGAGGACTGCGGCAAGAGCTTCTCGCAGAGCTCCCACCTGGAGCGGCACCAGCGGGTGCACGCCGGCGCCGAGCAGCCCTGCCAGTGCACGGACTGCGGCAAGAGCTTCCTGGCGAGCAGCAAGCGCCGGCGGCTCTTGGCCGGCGAGCGGCCCGGCAAGTGCACCGACTGCGGCAAGAGCTTCCTCTGGGCTTCCCGCGCCCGGCCGGCCCCGGAGAGGACCCACAAGTGCTCCGAGTGCGGCAAGAGCTTCGCCTCCCGGGCGGAGAACGTGAAGCACCAGGGCACGCAGACGGGCGAGAAGCCCTACACCTGCCCCGAGTGCGGCAAGAGCTTCGGGCAGAACTCGGCGCTGGTGAAGCACCGGCGCATGCACACCGGCGAGAAGCCCTACAAGTGCGGCGACTGCGGCAAGAGCTTCAGCGTCCGCTCCAACCTCATCAAGCACCAGCGCACGCACCTGGGCGAGAAGCCCTACAAGTGCCCCGACTGCGGCAAGGGCTTCATCCAGAAGTCGGACCTCACCAAGCACCGGCGCATGCACACCGGCGAGAAGCCCTACAAGTGCAACGTCTGCGGCAAGTGCTTCAGCGTCAGCTCCAACCTCATCAAGCACCAGCGCATCCACCTGGGCGAGAAGCCCTACCAGTGCTCCGAGTGCGGCAAGAGCTTCATCCAGCGCTCCGAGCTCACCATCCACCAGCGCGTGCACACCGGCGA
>NW_028187063.1:3107-6048 GCF_003343005.1 Rhea americana | reverse complement strand
CCCCCGCCGGCCCCCCGGCCTCCTCCCTCATCAACTGACGCTGCCCCGCTGCTCTCCCTCCTCTTCCTCCCGCCCGCCGCCTTTCCCGCGCTCCGGCTCCGGCTCTTCCTCCGGCTCCGGCTCATCCCATCCCGGGGCACCGCCGTGGGGAAGCTCACAGCAGCGTGGTTCCTCTGGGGCAGCCCCTTCCCGATCCCGTTCCCAGCCCGATGCTGCCGGAGCAGCCGGCGAGCCAACACTGCTGGAGCAGCTGGAGCAGCTGGAGAGCCACTGGAGCAGCAGGAAAACCGCTGGAGCACCCGGAGAGCTGCTGGAGCAGCTGGAGAGCCACTGGAGCAGCAGGAAAACCGCTGGAGCACCAGGAGAGCTGCTGGAGCAGCTGGAGAGCCACTGGAGCAGCAGGAAAACCGCTGGAGCACCAGGAGAGCCACTGGAGCACCTGGAGCACCTGGAGAGCCGATGCCACCGGAGCACCCGGAGAGCTGACACTGCCGGAGCGCTTGGAGAGCTGCTGGAGCAGCCGGAGAGCTGCTGGAGCACCAGGAGAGCCGATGCCACCGGAGCACCTGGAAAGCTGCTGGAGCACCCGGAGAGCCGACACTGCTGGAGCACTCGGAGAGTCACCGGAGCACCCAGAGAGCCAACGCCACTGGAGCACCCAGAGAGCTGGAGAGCTGCTGGAGCACCCGGAAAGCTGCTGGAGCACCCGGAGCACCCGGCGAGCCACTGGAGCACCCGGAGAGCTGGAGAGCTGCTGGAGCACCTGGAGAGCTGCTGGAGCACCTGGAGCGCCACCGGAGCACCCAGAGAGCTGGAGAGCTGCTGGAGCACCCAGAACACCCGGGGAGCCGACACTGCTGGAGCACCCGGAGCACCCGGAGAGCCACCGGAGCACCCGGAGAGCTGGAGAGCTGCCGGAGCACCCGGAAAGCTGCTGGAGCACCCGGAGCACCCGGAGAGCCACCGGAGCACCCGGAGAGCTGGAGAGCTGCTGGAGCACCCGGAGCACCCGGAGAGCCACCAGAGCACCCGGAGAGCTGGAGAGCTGCTGGAGCACCCGGAGCACCCGGAGAGCTGCCGCCGCCAGCCCGCTTGGCTTTTCCGCCCCAGCTCCCGTCGTTCTAAGTTATTATCCCGAAGCGGAAGCCGGCCGGGGAGGTTTTTTCTCTTTTCTTTCAGAAAGAAGAAAAAAAATCCTGCTGGCAAAAGCACGCGATTTCCTGAAGTGATTCCTCATGCACTTAACGTGGTTTATTTCTTTTTTTTTCACAGACTTGGCAAAAACTGTCCTGAGTTTGCATTGGGAATTTTTTTTATTTTTTTTATTATTTTTTGTCCCCTCCTTTGATTTTTTCCCGTTCCCTCTCGCTCCGTCTCCTCTCCCGCTTTCGGCGAGAGGCGCTGGGTACCGCGCCGGCGGCTCCGGCTCGCAGCCCCCGCGGCTCGGAGGGGCACCGAAGTCTTTCCTTGGGAAAAATAAACCAAGAAAAAAAAAAGAAAAAAAATCAAAAAAGACCCCCAAAAAAGTAAGAAACAGAAAGGTTAAATGCAAAGTATGAAAATATGAAAGCATTGGAAGAAACACGAAAGAAAAACACTGAGGTTTGAAGACCACTTTTTTTTTTCTAAAGAAGATAAAAAACAAGAAAGCAAGACTTTTTTTAAAAAAAAAAACAAGAACTGTTGAAATGTGTAGAATCAAGAAGGGTTTAAAGCAAAATACCCAAAAGGAGTAGAAAGGTTAAAGTAAGGACTCGCTGCGCTTAGAAAAAGGAAGAAACGAGGAGTTTGAGGTGTCGCTAAGAGCAGCCAGCGCTGCAGGTACGAAGCTGAAGGGGGCAAAAAATTCCCCCCCCCCCCAAAAAAAGGGTAGAAGGTGAAAAATAAGACAAGGAAAAGCAAAAGGAAAAACGTATGAAATAGAAACGAATTAACGCTAAACCAGAGAAAGAGAGAAAAAAATAACGAGCGTCCTAAAGTCGCGGAGGCTGCCGGCGGCCGCGCGGTCCCGGGAGCGCCGGAGCCGTGGAGCGGCCGGATTCGCGCCGCCGCCCCGGCTGGGCCTCCGGCGATGCCGCGTCCGGGGTGGGGGGTGTCGCTGCCCGGACGGCTGGATGCGGAAGAAAAGGAAAAGAATAATAATAATAATAAAATGCATGGCGGGAGCGTACAGAATCGGCTTTGGAAGTTCACTCGAGGGCTGGAAAACTCGGTGATGCCGTTGCTAGAGGAGCGCGGAGCCCGCCGAGGATGCGCGGATTGCGCCATGGATCGCGCCGCGGATCGCACCGCGGATCACACTGTGGATCGCACCGTGGATTGCACCGCCGATTGTACCGCAGGTTGTACCGCAGGTTGTACCGCAGGTTGTACCGCAGATTGCACCGCAGCTCGCACCACAGACTGCACCGCGGATCGCACTGTGCATTGCACTGCGGTCACACTGCAGATCGCATCATGGATCACACTGGGGATTGCACCGGGGATCGCACTGCGGATTGCACCGGGGATCGCACTGCAGATCACATCACAGATCGCACCGCGGATTGCATTGCAGATTGCACCACGGATCGCACCATGGATCGCACCGCGGATTGCACCGCAGATCGTATCACAGATCGCACCGCGGATCACACTGCGGATTGCACTGCAGATTGCACCACAGATTGCACCATGGATCGCACCGTGGATTGCACCGCAGATCGTATCACAGATCACACCACGGATCACACTGCGGATTGCACCACAGATCGTATCGCAGATCACACTGTGGATTGCACTGCAGATTGCACCACAGATTGCACCACAAATTGCACCATGGATTGCACCGTGGATTGCACCGCGGATTGCACCGCAGATCGTATCACAGATCGCACCGCAGATCACACTGCGGATTGCACCACAGATCGCACCGCAGATCACACTGCGGATTGCACTGCAG
>NW_028187063.1:0-1417 GCF_003343005.1 Rhea americana | reverse complement strand
CAGCTCTCCTCGTGCCGCTGGGAAAGGTGGCGCCCGCTTTGCCCACCCTCAGAGGGCAGGTCGTGGTACCGCCACGACGTCTTTGGGCAGGTCATGGTGCACCGTGATGTCTTTGAGCAAGTCTTGGTGCCTCCATGACGTCTTTGGGCAGGTCATGGTGCACCGTGATGTCTTTGGGCAAGTCTTGGTGCCTCCACGACGTCTTTGGGCAGGTCATGGTGCACCGTGATGTCTTTGGGCAAGTCTTGGTGCCTCCTTGACGTCTTTGGGCAAGTCTTGGTGCACCGTGATGTCTTTGGGCAAGTCTTGGTGCCTCCTTGACGTCTTTGGGCAAGTTGTGGTGCCACCATGACGTCTTTGGGCAGGTTATGGTGCCTCCTTGACATCTTTGGGCAAGTCTTGGTGCCGCCATGACGTCTTTGGGCAGGTCTTGGTGCCACCATGACGTCTTTGGACAAGTCATGGTGCCTCCTTGACGTCTTTGGACAAGTCATGGTGCCTCCTTGACGTCTTTGGGCAAGTCTTGGTGCCTCCATGACGTCTTTGGGCAGGTCTTGGTGCCTCCATGACGTCTTTGGGCAAGTCTTGGTGCCTTCTTGATGTCTTTGGGCAAGTCTTGGTGCCTCCTTGACATCTTTGGGAAGCTACTGAGGGTCCTGAGGGCCTGCTGAGGGCTGGAGCTTGCCGGGGCGCTTGCCGGGCTCTGGCCCTGCCGCCTCGCTGCTCCTCCTCCTCCTCCTCCTCGCAGAAATCAAGTGTTTCCCCCAGCGTCAATTCCCAGGGCAGAAAAAACTGCGGCTGGGCGGTGACTTAGCGCGAGGGGCCGATGCCGGAGCGGGGTTTTCCATGAGCCCCCCCCCCCAGCCTCTCGCATTTGGGGCCCAAATCCCAGAAAACCGGTTAAAACCCTGGAGCGGCCGAGGCGGGGAGGCGCCTCCGGAGCCGGGCTGCAGCATCCTCCCGCAGCTCGCCCGGCCCCACGTCCGCCCAGCGCCGGAGACCCCGGCGCCGTCCCGCGCCGGCAGCCGACCGCCTGGGCGGAAAACGAGCGGGATTTTTTTTGTTTTCCTTACTTTTAAACAGAATTTCTGGCCAAATTGGAAGCAGCGGGGGGAGGGGGAACAGCATTCCGGATCCGGGCTGGGATAGCAAAGCACTGGAGAGGGGAAACCTTGGGATGCTGCTCGCAGCGGTTCCTGCAGCGGGGGGAGAATCTCCCGGCTCCGCGAGGCAGCCCGGACGCCGGGGCCCCCTCGGCGGTGGCGGCGGCTCCTCCCGGCGCCGGTTGCAGCCCGGCTCCGTGCGCAGGGACACAGGAAGGGCAGCGGCAGCCGGAGCCGCAGGAAGCCGA
This sequence comes from Rhea americana, assembly GCF_003343005.1. Taxonomy (NCBI): domain Eukaryota; kingdom Metazoa; phylum Chordata; class Aves; order Rheiformes; family Rheidae; genus Rhea; species Rhea americana. The sequence continues at coordinate 66 of NW_028187063.1, read as the reverse complement.
GCGGAGCCGCCGGCCGGAGCGGGGACCCTTCGCTCCCGGGAGCATGGACCGGCCGCGGGGCGTTTA
>NW_028187062.1:13152-14761 GCF_003343005.1 Rhea americana | reverse complement strand
CTAATACACTATTAGTGTGGCAGCAATCCTTTGCTCTCAGCAGCCTAAATGATGGATTGTCATTGCTACTGTCAACAGACATTTTATTTTAAGTGAATAAACAAGGATGTTGTTGAAACGGGCTGATTTTTTTTTATCTGAATTTCTAAAACACAGCTTGGTGCAAATTCAGCATCGTTTAGTGCATTAGTGCTTTGGGGATGATTTTTATAATGAAGTTTATGAAACCTGAGCAGAAAGATGACCCTCAGWTTTATTTTTGAYAATTTTAGACATGTAAGTTGCCTGTCTGCCCATTAGTCTCTAGTGAGGTGCGTTAGTAAATTCCTAGTGCCTGAAATTTCTTTTTTAGATCATATCTGAACTRAAAATAAATATACACACCCAAATTCTAGATTTAGAGGCTGAGGAAGTCGCCTGTGGGGAAGCTGTAGGATACAAGGCTCTTTTACAGACTGGCTATGTGAGTCAGTAACCAGTGTTGCTCTGACTCATCTACATCCACCCAAATAAAAGCTTGTATGTTACTTTCAACTCCATTTTCAGTTTTCTGTTTTGTTTTTTCCTATGCCTCATCCAGCTAAGTAAATGATGTTTTTTTGTGGGGGGTGTCTGGGTAAGTCCTCTCTCACTGTAGCAATTTTAAGAGTAGTATTTCCTATACACTTTCCACTATTATGGTTATAGGCTGAAGGACTTGCTGATTAAAAACCCTCAGCAGCCACTTAGTTTCCTGAACAGCAAAATACCACAATGTCCTCCTGTTATGGTGTCCTATGTAGCTATGAAATACTTCCAGGCAGGCCAGCAGGGAGCAAATAATTGAAAGCTATTAACTGATTTAATGATCATAAATGATGATGGAATCAGCTGTTCCATGTTCCTGACTGGGAGACTAAGCAGAAGATTACAATGTTTCCTCTGCGCAATCAGTTAAGATTTGAGTTAAGAATAACAACATTCATTCAAAGAGCAGATCAAAAAAAAAGGCTTGTGTTTCAGGTGACGGTGGACATCTTGAAATGTGAATTTGCTGAACAATATGGCAAAAATAATTACATCTGAAATTTTTCACAGAACAAGAGTGTAGGAAAAGGTAAGAAATGTTTGATTAGAGATTCAAATATTCATAGAGGATTTTTATGTTGTTTTCATCACTTGATTTTTGGGATTATTATTGCATTCTTTCAAAATATATCAGCAACAATGAAGTGCCAACCTCAACTGAGAAAAGTTGTCCTATCTGTTCATATGAAACATGCCAAAAAAAGCTAGAGGGCTGAGGTCTACTCTCCAGTGGCTTCCTACTCTCTTTGGCTCGCCACTTGCACAGCTTTCCTGCTTTCTCCTCCTTTTGCCTGGAGGACGGGTGACGAGTTCAAGGTCTCTTTCCTTTGCAGGACATGACGTCATCTGATATCTACCCCTGCAGACACTTGCCAAGTTGCGCTTTTGGACAACAAGCAACGAACGCCAACTCCTTAAGGCAGAACTGGCAATTTGAGGGTGCCAAGGTGGCGGGAAAGAGACGGAAGGCTGTGCTGGAGGTTCCTGCTCAGACAAAGCTGTCCACTCCACCAGCACAGCTCTGACTGGATTGGGCCACCCG
>NW_028187062.1:8759-9317 GCF_003343005.1 Rhea americana | reverse complement strand
ATCTTAACTCTATAGCAAACAAATTAAATTAAACAAATCAATATTCTTATAAATCAGCTCTATCTATTATTAACAATACTATCAGAATGCAAAATAACACCTAATAACACTAAGAGCACTCTAATTCCATGTAAAAGAGTTCAATTTTCCAAGTGCAATTCATCACTTTTGTAACTTCTGTATTCTTATCTTGAGAGGCCCTGTGCGTGTGGCAGTCCACGAGTCATTCAAAGGTGCCTTCTTTATTCGGGAATAGTGGGTCCAGGAGGTTACTCCCTCCACCGCTACTGCAGTATGAGTTGTCAGAAGCACCAGGTAAGGTCCTTCCCACTTTTCTCTTAGTGGCTCTTCTTTCCACGTCCGAACCCAAACTAGATCCACAGGCTTGAAATCATGCACAGGGGAATCCAATGGAAGGGGGGGGGGGGTACGTTGATGAAGGTACCTATGTAGAGATGTTAGTACCCGAGACAAAGACAACAAAAAGTCTCTCAACATTTCTTCCCCTCTTACATGCACTTGATCACTTTGTCCCTCTGTTTCATTAATTGGGTAAGG
>NW_028187062.1:0-6583 GCF_003343005.1 Rhea americana | reverse complement strand
ACTGTAAAAGAAAGGGGCATTTTTGTTACCTTCCTGCCATTGAGCTAGTTCTTTGGCCAAGATCTCACCAAACAGGGTAGGACTGTTCTTGAATCCTCGAGGAAGAACYGTCCAGCATAACTGCTCCTTCCTCCTCGTAGTGAGACTTTTCCATTCAAAGGCAAAAATTGTCTGGCTTTGTTCTTCTACAGGAATACAGAAAAAAGCACCTTTTAAATCTAGCACTGTAAAACAATTGTTAGTCTCAGGCACCGAGGCTAAAAGAGTATATGGGTTTGGCACGGTTGGATGGATATCTTTTGTTATTTGGTTCACTGCCCTTAGGTCCTGGACCAGTTGATATTCTTGGGAGCGCGGTTTCCTTACCAGCAGGATGGGTGTATTGAATTCAGACTGACACTCTCTAAGCAAGCCATATTGCCAGAAGGCATTAATTAGGGGGTTCCAATCCTCTATGTGCTTCTAGCTTGATAGGGTACTGATGCACTCTAACTGGCTTGGCTCCTGGTTGTAGCTCTCTTTTGACCAGAGTCGCGTTTTTCGCTTTACCTGGCTTTGTTGAGGCCCAAACCAAGGGAATCACCACATCCAATACACTTGAAGGGATACTTGCACTGTTATCGTCTGGAGCTGATCCCATCAAAAGGCAGATTTGTGCTCTCCATGCCAATTCTGGAGGGATGTGGAGCTGCACGGAACTCTCAGAAAAGGTCACCTGTACATTCAATTTGCATGGTAAACCCTGTCCTAATAAAGGGAGGGGACACTCTGGCATATAGAGAAATTCATGAGTCAATTTAGTACCTCCAATCATACACTCCATTGGTTGCAAAAATGGCCTCAAAGCTTTCCTTCCCGTAGCCCCAACAATGGTGGTAGTAGTCTTACTCAACGGTCCTTTACTACTAGTTATCACTGAATGAGTGGCTCCACTATCTAAGAAAAAATCTATAGTTTCATTCCCCAGCTTTACTGGAACCAGGGGATCAGTTGGAGAAACTTTAATTTTCTCCCCTGATCCCCCCATTTTCCATCTTAACCCTATAGCAAGGATTAAATAAATCAATACTCTCATAATTCAGTCTTATTATTAACAATAGCATCAGAATGCAAAACAACACATAACAACAGTTAAGAGCACTCTAAATTAATGTAAGAGATTTCAATTCCCCAATTTCATCAATTTTGCCACTTTTGTATTCTTATATTTAGAGGCCCTGTGGGTGTTGCAGTCCACGAGTCATTCAAAGGTTCATTCAGCTGTCCCCAGGCCCACACATTTCTGCCTTGACATGGGCAAGTGCTAAAAAATCCTTCCCAGTTGCCCCCACCGCAGGAGCCAAGGGGCTCAGGAGTGGTCGTGCACCACCACTTGGCATAAGAGCTGCCACAAGTCTCCCCCCAGCACTGCATGGCGCAGTACAGTGCAGCACGACACGGCCCCAGCAGCATGCTGGACCACCAGTCCTTTAAGGCACAGCCCTCTCTGCTGCCGGGTGGCCGAGCGCCGCTCTCATCCGCAGCAGGCGACGTGCTTCCAGCACTGGAGATGGATGGGTGACACGCACAATCGAGCTGGGCCGGGGGGGTGGGAGGGCGCCTAGTGCCCGTGCCCCAGGCCCCAGGTGAGGCTCCAGGCCTGCAAACTCCAACCTGACAAATGCTGTCAGGGGCCTGGCCCTCTGCCGTGGAGAGGCCCAGGATCCCAGGGGCTCCCCGGGATGACCTGCATGGTAGCACCCAGCAGGCAGCAGCAGGGCACCCAGCACCATGCTGAGCACCATGCCGAGATCGTTAATTACTCACAGCACCAGGGATTTCCCTGAGGCTGGCCCACCCTGGAGCTCCGCTCTAACCGCACTCCTGCTTCTTGGAGCCTGTGGGCCTTTTGTGTGGGTGGAGCATGTGCCAGCTGCTGCTTCTGCAGCGCAGCCCCTGCACCCGTTGCACAGCCCCAGCAAGAAACGCCTTCTACCTACCTTGCTCATGAGGCTTTAAAGACACTGCCAGGGCCACCAAGTCTGCAGAAGGCAGGAAGGCACCACTGGGGGACCCTCTGTTGTTCACGGCGGGCACAAGCAAGGCCCTGGGAAGAGGCTGCTCAGGCCCCCCAGTGCCACCTGGGGCTTCAGCTTTGCTCCCTCGCTGCTTTGGAGCACTCGCCCCAGAGCTCCCTCCGTCGCCTGCACCCTCCCGTGCTCCGTGCCTCGGCAGGACTGGGCTGCTGGCTGGGGGCACCTGGTGCTTCCTTGCAAGCAGCCAGCAGTGCCTGCACCGAAGAGGAAAAGCAATTTGTGGGTGAACGGGAGCAGGGCTGGGCCAAGAGGAAGGTGTCTCTCGCTGGTGCCCCAGGCCCAAGGTGAGGCTCCAGGTCTGCCAACTCCAATGTGACAAATGCTGTTGGGGACCTGGCTCTCTGCCATGGAGAGGCCCAGGATCCCAGGGGCTCCCCAGGACGACCGGCCCGGCAGCACCCAGCAGGCAGCAGCAAGGCATCCAGCACCATGCCCTTGTGCATCAAGCATGGCACTGCACCTCAAAGAGAGCCCTGGGCAGCTGCGAGTGGCCACAGAGTCCCAGTGACGGGCACAGCCATCCCCAGGCCCACACATTTCTGCCTCGACATGGGCAAGCACTAGGAACTCCTTCCCTGCTGCCCCACTGGTGACGGAAATCTGGGTTCTGTTACGCGGTGTGCAAACAACCAGCAGACACACAGGGTCGAGATATTTGTTTATTGCCTTGCTGTGCAGAGATGGGTGCTCTTTGGTAAACCCACCAACGGACTGGATCGGATCGAGCTCCAGTGCGCACCGACCTGTTGATTGGGGAGTCCTCCGACCTCCCTCCGAAGTCGGGACGACAAGAGACTCAAAGGTGCAACGCCGACCAGAGATATTTGTGCCAGGACGAAAGAGGTGGGGTGAATCTTTGGACTGGTGAGTATAAAATTTGCTTACTTCCGTGGAAGATTATGTTGGATTATGTCACACGTAGACGCTTGGCAAAGGTTGCCTTAAATTGACCAGAGGGGTCAGAGCTGAGTGTGCACAAAGGTACCAATAAAAAGGTATTTCTAGGTAATAAGGTTGGTATTTCTAGGTAATTGACATGGGATCAAGCCAATCCATGATTCCTCCCTGTAGCCCTTTGGGTTGTATTTTGGAACACTGGGATATTTTTGGAGGAGATCGGATGACAAAAAAAAAAGAATGAGAGGATATTGCAATCAGTGGTGGCCAATGTATAAGCTGGACTGTGATGAGCAATGGCCAGAAAATGGGACCTTGAACCATAACACTATATTACAATTACTGCTGTTTTGTTGCCGGAAGGGAAAGTGGGATGAGATACCCTGTGTGGAGGCTTTTGTGTCACTATATAGGGAACCAGAAATTCAAAGGGAATGTGAAGTTATAAGTGAAGAGGAATCTGTAATGGTTGCAGTAGAAAGAAGGCAGAGAGAGGGTATTGTGCTAACAGAAAAATTCTGAATGGAGAGGAGCAGGAGGATGTACAACTACTGACAGTGCCCCCCCTTGTGGAAATGATTCCACCTCAGTTGAAGAATCGGCCCCCCCACTAGAAAGCCAAGAGTCCAGCCCTATTTCTGGCCAAACTAGGAGACGGAAACAACCTGTTATACAGACTCCTTCTCCCCCGGTCCCCTTCATTCCATATTTGACTCTTCTAACATAATTAGGTCAGTGTTTGCTGGGCTCTGTAGCTTTGTTATCCTTCTTCGATTTGGACATTCATTTTTCCAGTGCCCTTCCTGTCTACAAATWGCACATTGATTTGGACCCAAASYRGGTCTAGGRAGGCCTCCTYCTGGCCTCCCTCCCCTTCCACCTCTTCCTCCTCTGTTACCTCTTCTGCTTCCCCTGCCCCTGCCTTGGAATTCATTCCTCTGGACAGCTGCCAGGATCGAAGCCTGCAGTTTCATTCCGTTTTGTGTTTCTCTTTTTCTCTTTTCATCTCGATTATTCTATACCTTATATGCTATTTCTATCAGCTGTGAAATAGACATTCCCACAGCTCCATCTACCTTCTGTAGCTTCTTTCTAATATCCTGAGCTGACTGGCCAATGAAGAGCATATTAAACAGCCTTTGATTTGTTTCTTCATTTGGATTCAGATCTGTCCATTTTCTGGCTGTTTCGCATAATCTTTCATAAAAGGCTGAGGGATTTTCTTCAGGCCCTTGCTTTACTTCATACAATTTTGATACATTTGTTTGTTTCGGAACCCCGTACAGAACCCCATATAAAATTAGCTGTTGATACTGCCTCAATAGCTCCCTACCCCCGCTCCTACTTGGATCCCACTCTGGATCCTTTCTGGTGGGTAAATAGACTTCAGGATCCCCCTTTCTGTCCCTTCTVTCACCCTCTTCTTTTGCCTTATCAGTTACCAGCCTCCTTTCTTCTCCCGTCAGGAAAGTATTCAACAGTGCCTGCACATCTCCCCAGTTAGGATTATGAGGTATCGTAACAGTCTCCAAAAGTTGATACAGCTTCTCAGGATTTTCCCTATATGATCCAATAGACTGCTTCCAGTTTAGTAAATCCGAGCTTGTAAAAGGAACACCTACAAATACTGGCAGCCCTTCTGGTCCCACTGCTTGTCTCAAAGGAGTCTGTATAATAATGGCAGGAAGGTAACAAAAATGCCCCTTTCTTTTACAGTATGTTGATGTCATTTTCAATGGAGCGGATTCAGAGCAAATATGTTTAGAGGTGACAGTGAGTCTGTTAAATTTTTTGGGACTTGCCGGGTATCGTGTTTCAAGGAAAAAGGCTCAGATTGCAAAGAAGGAAGTCCAATATCTTGGTTTTAAAATATCGAAAGGTCAACGTGCACTAGGAGCGGAAAGAAAAGAGGCTATATGCCGAATTGCAGKACCCCGCACRARAAGACAGCTGAGGGGATTCTTGGGAATGGCAGGATTTTGCCGTATATGGATCCCTAATTTTGGGCTGATAACTAAACCTTTATATGCAACCCTAAAGGGTCTGGGAGAATGGTTGGAGTGGACCCCAGAATGCCGTGCTAGTTTCGATGAAATAAAAAAGAAATTGATGGAGGCTCCAGCACTGAGACTCCCAGGTACGGCTAAACCCTTTCAATCGTATGTGCCTGAGCAGCAGCAGGTGGCCTCGGGAGTAATGACCCAAATGCTCGGGAGCTGGAAAAGACTGGTGGCATATTTTTCTAAACAATTAGACGAAGCAAGTAAAGGATGGCTGGCCTGCCTCCGGGCTATAGCAGCCACCGTCATAAGAGGCCTGCAAATTGACGCTGGGACAGCCCTTAACTGGTTTTGTACCACATGCAGTATCAGCAATTTTAAATCAAAAGGGGCRTCATTGGATTTCCCCGAGCAGACTGGTAAAATATCATGGTGTGTTATTGGAACAGGGAGATTTTACCTTAAAGGTGGTATCGACCTTAATCCCTGCTACTCTGCTACCTGGTGAAGAGCAAAAAGAGTTACAACGTGACTGCTTGGCCGCTATAGAGCAAGTATGTTCCAGCCAGTCCGATTTAAAGGATGAACCTTTGCAGAACCCGGATGTGGAGCTATATACGGACGGAAGCAGCTTTGTACCGAATGGAGAAAGAAAGGCTGGATATGCGGTAGTGACTCAATGGAAGGAAGTAGAAGCTAAACCGTTGCCACAAAACGCCTCAGCACAAAGGGCTGAAATCATTGCCTTTACAGGAGCCCTTGAAATCGGAAAGGGCCAAAGAGTAAATATACATACTGCCTCGAAGTATATGCCTTTGGGGTAGTTCACGCTCATGGAGCGATTTGGAAAGAACGAGGGCTCTTAAATTCTCAAGGAAGCAATATGAAGTATGGACAAGAGATATTAAGATTGTTACAAGCAATAATGGAACCCAAAGAAGTAGCCATAATGCACTGCAAAGCCCACCAGATGGGAAATAGTGAAGTGGCACAAGGAAACAGGAGAGCAGATATGGCAGCCAAAAAGGCAGCACTAGCAGGACAGGCGATTGGGGCTTTATTACCCAGTAGCAAAATACAAATGAGACCTCCTGGATATTCAGACAATCAAGTGGCAGAAAGCCTAAAATGTACAAAAAATGCTGAAGGGTGGTGGGTCGCCCCAAATGGACAAATTTTAACTACAGCCAAAACGGTGGAAGTGCTCCTCAAGAGACTGCGTGAAGAAACTCACATGGGAGCAGATGCCCTGACAAGCAGTGTAAAAAGATATGCTGTGGGATCAAAGATGCTATCAAATGCTGACCTTATTGTAAACAGATGCCCCACCTGTTGTGCAACTAACCCCAAAATTCAGAAGAAACCACCTACGGGAGAAGTAAGAAGAGGAGTAACCCCAGGGGAACACTGGCCCATAGGTTTCTCTGAATTGCCTAAATGTGGTCGGTTTAAATATTTACTTGTTCTGGTAGATGCGCTTTCTGGTTGGCCAGAAGCCTTCCCGTGTTCCACCAATCATGCAAAAGAAGTAATTAAAATTTTACTAAAAGAGATAATTCCTCGATTTGGSATTCCTGAAGGTATATCCTCAGTTGATGGACCTCATTTTAT
>NW_028187061.1:11779-13417 GCF_003343005.1 Rhea americana | reverse complement strand
TGAAACAACACTCATGTACTGCAGCAACCTGGTTTATGAGACTGTACATTGCAGAAAACTATGCTTTAAAATATTGTAGTTCCACTGAAGTCATTGTAGGTGCTTCTCTGTGCCAGATGACGATTAGAGCCATAGGCTTAACATATCTTGTCAATGTCTATAAATACCTTAAGGGAGTGTGCCAAGAGGATGGGGTCAAATTCCTGTCAGTGGTGCCATGTGGCATGATAAGAGGCAAGGGGCACAAACTGAACCACAGGAAGTGCTGCCTGAATGTGAGGAGGGATTTCTTTAGAGTGAGAGTGACAGAGCACTGGAACAGTTGGGGAGTCTCCTTCTCTGGAGACATTCAAGACTCGCCTGGATGCAACCCTGTCTAACATGCTCTAGGTGACCCTACCTGAGCAATGGGGGTTGGACTAGGTGATCTCCAGAGGTCCCTTCCAACCTCAACCATTCTGTGATTCTGTGAACATTCCATAATACAGGAATATATATTCCTATAAACATCTAATAGTATTAGAAACAGTTTGGGTTTGGGGTTTGGGTTTTTGTTGTTGTTGTTCTTTTTCCCAATTGGTGTTTCTAGATCCCACCCTGTTCTGCAGACTAGTCTGGGAAATGAATTCAGCTAGTGGTGCCTTGATTCACCTAAATCCATTGCTCATTCGCTGATTTTTAAATCAACATTCAGCAGTGCAAGGGAGAGTAACTGAATAAAACAACTGAGTGAATCAGGATTTGGGATTTTTGAACACACACCTTTTCACTGCTTTTTTGTTTATTTGTTTGTTTGTGCTGCAGTCATCTTTGCAGGTCACTAAAATTAGCCATCAGGAATCCCAGAGGGTGGTATGAAAAGAGATGCAGAGTACAAAATAGATTTTACTGAAAATATAAAAAACAAATGGTGGTCTGCCAAACTGTTTATATAGGAAATACCCTGTCCAAAAGAGAAAATCCACCTCTTTGATGCCTCTGTCAGGAGGAGACCATCAGTGAAACTTGGAAGAAGATTTTGAAAGTACTGAACAGGTCTGACAGTGCGTGGTATCCAAGTGAAAATGAGACATGTTTACTTTTCCTGTGCTTCTGCACTCCAAGTTCAAACACGGTGGCTGAGGGATGTTCACAGTGCCTTTTTGGAACTGATATATTGGCCAGATTCCCTTGTTTGGTCTGCTAGTAGGTGGGTGAAGAAGTCTTCAGCTGTGACCCATTTGGTTGATGCTCAGGTACAGGCTGCATCAAGCATGCAAGTATGCCCRTAGCATTTGCTGCCTGGCAGGCCTGTGTTTACTGGCTAGCGTTTCCACAGACYGTGACCCAGCAGGTTGCTGTGCAGAGTATTTGGCTTGCCTCGTAGTCTTGGCAACTCAATGTTTGGCAACAAYCAGCGACCTCAGGCMGGAAYRTGATGYGTACAACAGAGGAAGGCTGAAGGGCAAAATGTTTCGGGGTTCCTTTGGATGTGCTTGTCTATCGCTTGTAGGGTAGGCAGGTAGTCTCTGCATGGACATTTAGAGCTGCTTCCTCTGTTGGATTCCCTGGAGATGCTGTGTCCTTCACAGTGCTGCACCCTCTGCCGGTAGCATCATTCCGTGGTTCACACAGGAAATGAGAAGAAAGTTCTGTTAC
>NW_028187061.1:8926-10628 GCF_003343005.1 Rhea americana | reverse complement strand
TTAGCTGCCATTGGCAGCCTACGCTGACTAAGTTATAAAGCAAAAAATAGTGAAGAGCGTTAGCCCCTCTTGGGAACATTCATATCGGGATATTCAGCACTGTGTAGAGCACTGAACCCAAGGGGTGCAGGGTCCAGACCACCAGCTGGACCTGCTGAGCAGTAAAAAAAATGCCTCGTCTCCCCAAGCCCATTATGCTGGCCACTGCCAGGATGAAGGCAGGAGAATAGAAGTGGAATGAATGTGAAGCGGGTGAGTGTCATTGCATAGAAAAAGAAAACCCAGAATAAAAATTGTAATGTATCCACTATACTCATCCTATTTAATAAATAATGTTAACATTCTAAGTCAGTAAGTGGTATGAGTTTGTCCTTTCAGCTAGCTCACCCCCAGTTTCCCTTGTGGTGTCACTGAAAGAGTAATCCAAGGGAGAATGCTGAAAAGTTTTTTTTTTTTTTTCTTTTTTTTTCTTTTTCCCTGGAGACCAAAAAATGCTGTGGAAAGCCTATAAAGAGTGGCTGGAAACTGACCTCTTTTGAAGTCAGGCAAGCCTTGACAGAAAAACAAAACCTATCATGGAAATAGAGTGTTAGAATAAATACGAGTTTATTTTGCTAGTCTAAATATACCTTGTCTCAGCGCTAGAGCTGCCCAGCAAACTTTAGAAAACCCACCGTAGTATGTGACACAGCAATAGCGACAAATTGCTCCATTAAAGGAAGCCACAGATGGAAAGTAAGCACCTAATGTGCCCTTTAATGTTCATGATTGTATTAGTATAACACCCTAATTACTCTTGATCTTCTTTAAGTAAATAAATAATTGATCATAAAGATGCACTCTTTTGTTTACATTTAGTTGCAACCCTTTAATCTTACCGATTCTTTCATATTGCTTCTTTAAATTACTTGGTTATGCCAAATCCTTGTAGATTCTCCTTAAAATACATCATTTATCAAAGAAACTAAAGACTAGTATTTTGCTGTCAGAAATGTAAAGAGATTAAATTCATTATTAGGTGGAGATGTACTCTGAGAGGAGAAAATGAAGATAATACACAGGGCTGAAGAAAGAAAAAAGGAAAAGTTCTTAGTGACTACAYTGTGAGTCACATAAGAGTTTTGCTAACTCCTTAGTTAACTTTAATGAAAAGCACAGAATCACAGAATGGTTGATGATGGTAGGGACCTCTGGAGATCATCTAGTCCAACCCCCTGCTCAAGAAGGGTCACCTGGAGCATGTTGGACAGGGTTGCATCCAGGCAGGCTTTGACTCTCTCCAGAGAAGGAGACTCCAGCACCTCTCTGGGCAACCTGTTCCAGTGCTCCGTCACTCTCACCATAAAGAAATTCCTCCTCACATTCAGGTGGAACTTCCTGCAGTTCAGGCTTTACTCTTTGCCTCTTTCCATCCCCTTGACCTCCTCTTTTCATGTTAGAGAAGTACTGTGAGAAAAACCTTGCAAATAGTTAACAAGACTCAAGGACAAGGGGGAGAGAAAAACAGTGCTGCAAAGGATAAGCAGCTCCGGCTAAAGAACCTTGATGAAACCACAGCGCTTTGAAGATTGCGAGGGGTAGGTAAGACAAAAACAGMAGAATAACCCAGAAGTGACCTTAGGTTCATTAAGGCTTATTAACGTTTTAAATTTCACACCCCTAAATGAATAATGAGGTGGAAATGACATGATAATGATGTTAC
>NW_028187061.1:5818-7354 GCF_003343005.1 Rhea americana | reverse complement strand
TGAGCTCATCGCTAATCTCGATTCAAAGCCCAGGTGTAGTGCCACACTGACATGGGCTAAGCCAACCCATGGTGATGGGTCAACATGCYGTGTTGGTGCTCCTTTTCTCAGGAATGGTCTGGCTAGCTTCCATTGCCTGTGTCCTCAACATTCTTCCACACTTTCCCATACAGCATCCCACCAGGGACCATGGATTTGTGGTTGTCAGGTTTGCCTAAAAGATCTCTGACCTGATCCTCCTCGACCAAAGGAAAATCTTCCTTTCTCCAGACTTTCTTTCTTGCCTCTAGCCTCTGCGATTCCTGAGGGTTKCCTTTAGCAGTGAAAGCTGAAGCAAAGTATTCAGTAACTCTGCCTCTCTGTATCCTTCATCATCAGGGACCCCACTCCATTCAGCAGTGGGCCCATGTTTTCCCTAGTCTTCTGCTYGGTACCAATGTAGTGGTACCAATGCATGGTGTAACCCATGAATCACACAAGAACAGGCATGCAAGAACCAGCAGGCTAGCTTACCTGAAGAAAGGCTACTTGAACAGTCTGATCCCACCAATGCCAATGAGAAGCTGGCCAGTTTTCACTGGCACAACCTTTACTCCATTATTCCCGTTGGCATTACAGTGTCAGGCAGTTGCTTTGTTGGCACTGATGGATCTTACTCATCTCTGATTCCAGTGATTTGGACAGAAAATTTTATTCAGCATATCCACCAAACGTCTTGCTTAAAAGAGTTACATTCCAAATGATTTCACCACCCTTACGGAGTTATGTATCTTTTAATTCATGCTGTCTTAATTCTTAGTTTTATCAATTAGAACTGATTTGAAAAGTAATTTTCTGCAGTGTTCTGTTTTTTAACATCTTTAACAGTTAGCATCAATCTCTCTTTACACATGACCAACCCACCATTTAATTATACACAGAACTAAAGGAGTCTAAAACCCACTTGACATGAAAAGAAAATGARTTAACATAGTGAACAGTGATGGTGCAAGAAGAAGGAAAGGAATCAACCCCTTAACCATTAGAACTACACATCTTTCTCCAAAATAACCAAAAGGAAGTAATGTGTTGTGAGGGAAAGAGCCAGAGATACACACATCCATTACACTTCCACATYCACCAGCCCACCCAAACATATATGTACGTGCACATGTACATATGAATTAGATCAGACAAGTGATTTTTTTTCCCCTGAGATCATATTGTGTTATAAAYCTTTATTGTAATATATTTGTGTTAAAAGAAGAAAACTTATGAAAACGGAAAAGAAACAACTGCTTCCGTAAAAGCTTCAACCTCATTTGGCTAGGCCATGGAAAATGTTGTCTCTCTCCTTAGCATGAAATACATGAAGTATCATATTTGATCGTTTTGGATTTAAATGCATATCACTACCAGGTTCTTGTTAATTTGGCTTGTTTGCCCTTGGAACTAAAGACTTTAMAATGTCTGTAATTTCTTCCGACATATAGGAAAAAATCTGATCACCGATGACTTGTGTCTCCCTGTGCTATCCCCCTCTTAAAGAACTTAAGA
>NW_028187061.1:3351-4382 GCF_003343005.1 Rhea americana | reverse complement strand
GATGCCACATTGCAGACATTGCTGCTCTTGGGATGTCAAACCTCAAGCGCAGGAGGGGAAATGGCCCGTGGCATGCACTAGTGTCTGATCGTGGCTGAACACGCCTGTACTAAACCCAAGAATACCTGCTGGGAGATACTCTGCCAAAGGCCCAGTCTCATCGTTAGGAGGTACCGTATTTCATCATTTCCTCGCATGCTTCAGTTTGCCTTTTGGGCTCTACATGGCATTTTAAATCACAAATCCAGTTCCACGGGTGCAAAGTGCCCAGATGCCAGACTACCAGACTGCGTGCAAGGAAAATGAAAAGGATGCCCGTGAAGCTACTTTCCCATCTATTAGGCACAGGGTATTGGCCAGATGCTTGTCACCACTCCAGAAGGGATGACAAAAATAACAAAATAAAATGTTCAAAGGAAAATGCAAACTGGAGTACAATGCTACCTTCTTCTCTCCAAAATAAGCAACCAAAGGAGAACGTTGTGCACTTCTCTCTGGCTAGCTCAGCTTCTGGGTTGGAAGGGGCTTTTCTGAATACACTCATGGGAATTGTGGTTGGTCAAACACAAATCCCCTAAGGCTGCACTCTGCCTTACAGAGCCATGTAATGCAGAGTACTACCTCCTTTGCCTCACAAAGTGGGCTGGACTTGAAAAGGAAACACAAGCTTTTATTAAAATGAAGGATAGTTTTAGAAAAAAAGAATATATCCCTCCACAGGTAAGGTCTGCAAACACACTGAGATTACTGCAGTCACAAAAAAAAATTATTCAGAAGTAAGTCAAAATGACTGGGTACGAATTCTGATGCATCTTTGGACTGTGCTATAGTTAGACTCAAAATAGCATAGAGTAGTCTAACAAAGTGGAGAAAATGATTTTATACATAAATTACTTCTTTTTTTCCATTTAGTTAGTGATACTTTCACCTCTCTACACAAAATCCCATTATTAATCTTTAAAATATAGCACTGCAGTACTGCCCAGCTGCAAGAATGCAGGATGGGAGTTTACCGCAGAAAAACTCGATGG
>NW_028187061.1:0-1122 GCF_003343005.1 Rhea americana | reverse complement strand
AGCTTTCTCCATCGTGTCCTCAACCAACTCTTCCACGATGGGCTCAAGCTCAGCACCAAAGGCGGACACCTGCAGCTGGRAGTCAGTGAAAGAGAAGGAAAGCACTCAACACCACCATGCTGCTTAGCCTCTTAACACGGAAAAAGGAGGAGGAGCTTGGGCTCAAGGTAGTCTTGGGCAGTGCAGGTGGAGGTCCCAGGTCAGCTACAGCACAAAGCCAAAACACAGCTGGGCAATACAGGACCRAGGGACCAGCATGAGCTTGAGCCTGTTGCAGGGACCCTGCAGCACCACAGACCCCCTCGCAGCTAGCTTGGCGGCTGCCACGGGGAGGCAGAGCTCACCCCTGCACCGCCTGCCTGCTCACCTCTGTCTTTCCAACTCCTCCCACCCCAAATGCTATTGCTACAGGGGAGAGCAGTTCTCAGCACTGTAACAGGGAGCAGACAGCACCAGGCACAGGCCAGAAGCATCTTCCACAGTGCTGCAGTGCTCCCGGCACCTCACAGCAGACTTTGGAGACCGGGCRGTTATGCTTTCTGTGAGCAGAAGGTCCCCAATGTTTCTGCCTCCCTTTTGCAGGAACAACTTGCTTTGTCCGTGGGACACCTTGTGACAGTGCTTGCAGAATGGACTTTGCCTCCTACCTCTCCTGGGTCTGTTTGTGTGGCCACATCTCTTCCTGCTTCTCCTCTGGCAGAGAGTGGAGAGCATGGTGTGTCCAGAGGCGCACCTTGCTGTCCTGTCACGTGCACCAATACTACATGCTCAAGAGGCTCTTCTGCATGCAGCTCTGCAAAGCAAAAGCATGAAGAATCTGCAGCCTGGATTCTCTTGAGCTTTCCATGGAAAGCCTTRCTTTTGACAGCTACAATTTGCCAGGGMMAACTGCCTCCAGGGGATGGGCAGCAAAACACCTTCTGTGCAGGAAAGCASCAAACCCCAACGCCAACCCCTGTGCCAGCTTGGAAGTTGCTCTGCCACGTTGGAGGCYGTGTTCTCTGTACTGTCGGGGGTGACAGTCAAGCCTCACCAGCCTTCTACCTGTGTGCCCTTCAGCAYGCTCTCTGCCTTCTCCAGGCTTGGGCACTGGTGGCTGCCTCTGCCTCTGCGCTCGCGCTC
>NW_028187060.1:3638-13982 GCF_003343005.1 Rhea americana | reverse complement strand
TCACGTGTAGTATATTATCTTCTTTTCTAGGATATTTTCTGTGCTTATTTGTATATATGAAAAGCAGTCCAAACTAAAGATTGTTTTAGTTGATTTACCAGTTATTATTGAACTATCTATATAGCAAATACTGTACTATCTGTAAACTAAAATGACCTAGAATAAGTGCTTCTCACAACCTGAGTAACTTAGTAAGAACCACATGTAAGACCAAAGGCCCCTACTAGGTGTTTATTCTGTTTATGGCTAATTAACTGTTGTCTAGAAAAAATTATGAAACCATAAGCGTGTAACAGCCCTTCCCTATAGTATACTTCCCTATGCTAAAATATTGAAATTTTGGCTCTTCCAGAGCTAGAGTTGATGTTTTTGTGTGCAATACTTCGGACTGAATTTGCTTTTCAGATTTTTTCTAGTCACTTCTATAACCCATGCTCAGGTCTTTCAGTGTTGCCTCAGCTTTTAGAATCCAGTATTGGATATTCTGTTTTGGAACTACTTACTGTGTGAAGAAATAATTTTTGGTTTGTGCTGAGCTTGCTTTTTCCTGTACTCCTTATATTCAGCAATCATCAGTCTATATTTACCTCTGTGGATGTCGTATCATTCCATGCTATGCCTTTGATAAACTTTTTCATCCCTTTTCTTGGTCTGCTCAATCTCTACTGTATTAATTGAAAAAGGAAGAGATGAAATACATACACTACTCAAGGTACAGACATTCCTTGGGTACCCACCATGACATAATGATATTTTCTATTCTGGTTTCTGTTCCTTTCTCTACTCCTCTATCAGTAATGCTCAACGTTCTGCTTGTTATGTTGTGTATTATTGACTACTTAGCCAAAATTTTCAAAGCCGTATTATTGAAGGGTATCTATAATGGGAGTAGTAGTTTTTAGCAATGAATCCATCATTAGTATTGGGGCTTTTTTTCTTTGTCCATTGTTTACATTCTTTTAGACTGAACTTTGTCTATCACATCATTGAATAATAACCTAACCATTTAATCTCATGAAGTCCTCTTCACTGTTAGATTTTACCTGCACTGCCCTGAAATCCACCACCTTGGAAATTTACTCATTTCCAGATCATTTAAAWAAAATGTTGAGCAGCAGAAGTCCCAGACTAGATCCCAGTTGGACTCTGCTGATGAACACTTTGCACTATGAAAACTGAAAAATTATTTTTGCCATATGTTCCTTTCTCTTAACTAGTTCTTTTTGCACTTTCCCAAATCAAATTCTTTAGCTGCTTATGAGCATAAACATACAATTTTTTTTTTTTTTGCTAAGAATAGAAGGTTTATAGACTGTACAGAGAATCTTTGCTGAATTCAAATAGGTTACCTTGACTGGTCCTCCCTTGCTCAAAAAACTTTAGTAGATTTGTAAGGCATGACTTCCCTTTAAAAGAATGGCATCATTTTTTTTTTTTCAGTAAGCAAAATATATTTACATGTCCAGTAATCGCCTTGTTTAGAAGTTTCTACCAGTTTGGCTGTCACAAACATCAGCCTTATTGGTATGCTGTTCCTTGGATCTCCACTCTGGACCCTTTTTAAAAATTTGTGTAGGATTAGCCATCTTCCAGGCAGTTTTCAATGGAAAGTTCAACGAGTTCATATTTAGTATTCCATTAGAATGCTTGAGTGAATTTTGTCCTGACAATTTGTTCTGTAATGTCTTTTAAGATCACTTCGATGAGAAGCAGTGCCTTTGATGAATCCTTCTATAAGGAAGAGTTCCAGAAGTGAATACTTCTCACATTCATTAATGATAAACAGGAGTAAAAGCTAATTTAGTTGTTCTGATATGGTGTTATATTTTCTAAGATGTGTTTTTAAGTCAGGACTGTGTACTGACTTCACAGACCTGTTTAAAGCTTTTCTGCTTTTTATTTATTTGAAAAATAGTTAAGTATTAATTTTTATGCCTTCTGCAATTTGGTTTGCAAACCTTTCATTTTGCCTGCCTTCCTGTGTTTTCACATTTACCTTGCCAGAGTTTATGATCTTTTCTATTTTACTCATTTGAATATAACACAGTGTTTGGGGATTTTTTTGAAGAAAGCCTACGTGTGTTTAACAACCTCCCTTAACAGGCTGTGTAGCTGGCCTGAATTTCTTTTGGAGGTCCTTTTTGACAGATGGCTTTCATTTCTTCTGTGCCTCTAGGATTGTGTGTTTCAGTAACTTGCAAGCTGTCTGAAAAAACTAAACCATTAGGTAACAAACTGGGAAACTCTGAGGTTGAGTTCCTAGTTCCTGCACATTTCTTGAATGTTCCAGCAAGAATAGATGTAAGCTGACAAATACTTTCATTGTAAGACACACTAATAAAAGATCCATTTATTATTGTTTCATTTTCACAGTATTCTCTTCCAATTAACCTGCTTATTACTCTGAAGTTTAAAGGATAAACTGCAATCATTTGTCAAAAAAAGAATTATATTAACAAATGAAAATATACTTCTATTTGATTAGTGTTTTTCTGAATAATCTGCCCTTTCTTGAAAGTTTGGATATTTAGACAACCCTATAAAAATTAAAGATAACCTCTTCATCATCCTTTCTTTGCTTCCTTTTGTATCACCAAATGGAGAAGAACAAATGGTCTCTGGGATGAGGAAAGTAAGTGCCAATTTTCTAAGGTTCAGGTTTGACACTAAAGTCTAACTGAGCATGTCCATGTGGTTTCATAGGACCACAGAAGAAGCATTGTCTTCCTTATTGGATCTCCATTCTATTAATATCAAATCCTATTTACAGAACTCCACCCGAGTGACTTTCAGTCTTGCCAAGCAAATCAGTAGCAGTACAATCCTACCAGCTAAGAACAAACCAGAAGTCTAAAAGCAAATTCCAGTTTCTTTGAAAGAAAACCTGATAATGTTTTCAGCATTAAACTACAGCCTCCCAAATATCTTGGGCACTAAGTTATAGTCTTGGTTGTTATAAACATGGTATTGGTAAAGAAAATGTATGCACTAATGAGAGGACATCCACCCTCACAACATCTTCAAAAAATTGCACCATTTTCCAGAGAAAAGACTTTTGTTCTCTGAGAGTATTTGGGGCCAAATAAGTTTGAAGAAAACCAAGTAACTCACCAGTTAGCATGAACTGATAGGCRTTGTCAGAGATGGAGAAGATGTGGGGAGGGGCCTCCTGGCGCTTTTTGCCTCGGTAGGCCAACACCACCTCCGGGTTGTACACTGGCAGCCACTTGTAGGGGTTGACAGTGACACAGAAGAGACCCGAGTAGGTCTGTGAGGAAAAGAGACAGAACATTGGCTTCCACTTGCAGCAGTTCTTCCCAGCTGCTTGCAGGAAGACTGCTGCTGGTACTTACGTAGATCATCCAGGCTGCATAACGCTCTTTGAGGTTATACAGCACAGCAGGTTCATGGAGGTGGGTCATCATGGCCATGTCCTCGACTTTGTCATACTTTGGAGGGTTCATGGAAAAGACTTGATCTTCCTTCACAGTCAGAGTCTGCCAAGGAAACRAGAGAGCCATGCGTGTCAGGTAAGAGCTCGGAGTGGGAATTAAATGCTGCTCTGAAGCCTTGTATTTTACTCACTTCTCCTGCTTCACTCTTGACAGTGACCTTCCCTCCTTCCCTGCTCTGGATTGTCCCTTTCACAAAGGACTCCTTAGGATGTACCACAAAGACTGATGATTTGGCATCAAAAGGCTTGTTCTGGGCCTCGATTCTCTCCTTTTCTGACTTTCGGAGGTAGGGAGCCGCCTCCCCGAAGGCGGCCATTTCAGAGTCTGGACTTGCCATGTCTGCGCTTTATTGAAAGCACGACAGCAGAGGGCCCTGTGGGAGAAAGAAATGTTGCATCAGTGGGTCAAAAATATTCTGTGCTAGCAAGAATACCTCATACAAAGTTCAAAGATGAAGCACATACTAAAATGCTTAATGTCCAGCAAAAATAAATTTCCTGCTACTTAATGATTGGAAGCCAAAAGAGAAAAATATTATTTTCAGCCCTGAACAGTAGGGAGGAATCTTTTTTAAAATTTGCTTTTACGTATGTCTTGTGGCATTGGACAAATTGTACAGTGGCTGGGAGTTCAAAAAAAAACAAAAAAGCCATCTTATTGCAATGTAAAATTGAAAAGAAGTTGTACATTAAAAATATACAGGCACTTTTAAAGAAGTTAGAAAGAYTGATTTAGAAATCAGTTTCTGTGGTAAGAATACACTGCATAATATGCAATAAAGGGGGATGCCTGAATTTAACAAATCTCCAGACACAACACACTTACCTTGAAACTTTTTCTGAGACAGGGTAGAGCGCTCCAAAGAGACTTTTATAGAGTCTGGCATGCAGATGCTCAAGATTCCTCCTCTTCCTTTGGTCAAAACATTTTTTGGCAAACCTTCTTTGGCAAAGTATTGTTTGGCAAACTGAACTAAGGGCATAATTGTCATTTGATTTGACCAGATATATTTAGAAATGTTTTATATCTTACCAACGATGTGAAAATATCTACTATAAATAATTTGACAAGAGACTTAAGGAGAGAATCTCTGTTAGTCAAGGCACTTAGAGAACTTGGATGTAGGACTTATGGATTTTATTGCTGCCTTTTCCAGTGATTTGTTTTTTGATCCAGGTCAGAYTTTTTTGGCATATCTCTGCTGCAACACTTCCCGCTGCGTAGCACAGAAAAAAACTTTTTTATATCTCCTTAGCTATCAAAAGAAATAAACCTGTGTGAGAGTATATCTACATTTAATGTTTTCCAAAAAATTATGAATTCAGCAGGTACATACTAGAAGAATGTTTGTTTCCAGTTGCTGCAACCTGTCATAACTGATATTCAATCCCACCTAGTTTCAAGCAAATTACTCATCGCGCCCATACCTGAAAAAAGGTAGTGACACTGCCTTATTTGGAAACATTTCTGTTTTTAAATGAGGCCAGACTGAAGCCAGGAAATAACTTCTACTCCAAATATGTGGTTCTTCCCAATACACAAAAATACACACTTCACAATAAACAGAGTCCACAATGAACAGCAATACTCTCCATTTCCTCAGAAATAAACAAGTAGTATTAACCTAGCTTAAACAGCTTAAGTCTGTGTCTTATGTATGCATTTGCCCACTGTCAACATCATACATCAATCAATGTCCTCAGTCAAGCCAGGGAACAGGAGAGGCTCCTGTAGCCCTTGCCTGCTTACAGCTCTCCACAACATTCCCTCCACCCAGCCGTAACTGTACACACAATCGCACACAGAGCATACAGTCCCAGATACCTTGCCCTCCAATACAGACTCAGTCCAATAGCCCCATCCCATGCAAAATATCTTGTACACCTACACATTCTCACGGTCCCAGCAAAAAGTCCTAAAAACAGAGAGTTGCTTATATCAGAGCACTAAAGGTGATAGGCAGTACAGTGCTGGTACTCTGAGAAAGGGGGAATCTGCTGGTAGTCCTGGAGAGTAACTGATCT
This sequence comes from Rhea americana, assembly GCF_003343005.1. NCBI lineage: Eukaryota > Metazoa > Chordata > Aves > Rheiformes > Rheidae > Rhea > Rhea americana. Next base: position 8,503 of record NW_028187060.1, on the reverse strand, counting down.
AGTTTTAGGAAAAGGTCACTGTCACTTGAGCTGCTTTAAATCCTGTCAGATTGAAACATGTTCTTCTCCTGGTCACTGTCATTTCGATTGTTAAAAGCTCAGTGAATATCACAGGGACAGGGTCAGAAAATGATGTGTGGGATCCAAAGTAATATCCAGCATTGGGTGATGCCCTGCACATGAATAGCCTGTTCCAACGCGCATTCTGACACTGCAGCATCCACATTTGGGACGTGTGGATCTCAGCCTGGAGTACAAACTCAGAGCTCCCTCCTGGGATACCTGCAGATAGCATATGGAAGTTCATGGAAACACCTGTGATCTTGCCCAGGAAAGACCCCGGAGCCAGTCACTAGGAAATGGTAAGAACAGGGCTGCATCTGAAGTCCCAGCTCTTTGGGCAGTCTCTGACCCCCATGCACACACAAATGAAGGCAATTCGAAGAGAAGATCACCTGTCAGTGAGGAGAAAAATAGAAGGTCTTCAAAGGAGAACTCAGAAAACTGCAGATAGTGTTGTAGCCTAGTGGTTCCAGGTGCTGACCAAGAAGGGAAAGAGGACAGAAGAGCCTTTGCAGCTCAGAGTACTGGATGGAGAAGAATGTGCAAGAAGAATAAGTCTGAATGTGTAAGTGGCTAAGGTACTTGGAAGGGTAGACCTATACTCCAGTGTCAGCTTCCCAGAATTATTTCCTGTTCATCCAATTATTTTTTCAGTATAGAGTACATAACAATTCCTGGGAGGAGCAGAAGAGGGCAGGAGCTGTGGTTTCAACTCTCTCCTCCTGAAGAGAAACAAGATCCCAGGGCTTTATAGTCACATTCTAGAATCCAGGCCATGAGATGGTGAGTTTGGAGACTGGGGTGCCTCACTATCCCACAGGGCTGTGAGTCAGGAGCCTTGTGAGTCTTTGATGCTTCCCCATAGATGTTCTGAGGAGACCTTATTCCAGCAAGCATCACAATTTGGACCAGTTTTCCTTGTAAGTTCAGCTAAAGCAGGGCTGCAGGAACAGTATTTATCTGAATGTTCAAAAACTTAATCAGGAAGCTTATTGAGAGCCTGGCTTTAGCTGGATTCTGGAAAAGGACAACTATGTCCAGTCCTTGAGGAAAGAAGTCAGGATTTCACTTTGCCCCTCACTTTCACCTAAATCCTTGGAGGACAGKGGAAAATCCAAATGGTAGAATCTGGTTCTAGCGATGGTCCTGGCCCTCTCAGACTGGAGCTGTTTTCACAGAATCACAGAATCGGTAAGGTTAGAAGGACTTCTGAGATCATCTAGTCCAACCTCCCTGCTCAAGCAGGGTCACCTAGAACATGTTAGACAGGGTTGCATCCAGGCAGGCCTTGAACATCTCCAGAGAAGGAGACTCCACAACCAACCTGGGCAACATCTTCCAGTGCTCTGTCACTCTCACAGTGAAGAAGTTCCTCCTCACATTCAGGCAGAACTTCCTGTGGTTCAATTTCTGCCCATTGCCTCTTGTCCTGTCACATGGGACAACTGAAAAGAGTTTGTCCCTGTCCCCTTGACACCCCCCCTTCAGGTGCTTGTACACATTGATAAGATCTCCCCCCTCAGTCTTCTCTTCTCCAGGCTGAAGAGGCCCAGCTCTCACAGCCGTTCCTCATAGGGCAGGTGCTCCAGCCCTCTGATCATCTTCATAGCCCTACGCTGGACTCTCTCCAGTAGCTCCATGTCTCTCTTGTCCTGGGGAGCCCAGAACTGGACGCAGTACTCGAGGCCTCACCAGGGCTGAGTAGAGCTCAGTGTAAGGCTCGAGACTGCAGGCTCCAGTATCTGCCAGTACAGGGATACTCTATCTCTGGTCACCTCATTAGGAGGGAAAACAACCTTGCCTACAGAGGAATGATGCACGATTTACAAAAGAACTTGGAAAGTTTGAGTGTCTCTACCCACTGTACCTTGACAGAGAGGCCTACCCATCATGAGGAGGTCTGGAAAGTTGTTAACATCAAGCAGCAGGTGACACTATCCCTGACTGATGGGACATGAGAATCAGCCATGGGGGTCCAGTGTAGATAATGTGAACCCCAGTGACCGTGGGCATGAAGTCAAGGCAGGTAGGGAAACCAACTCCTGTTCACATGCAGAATGAAAATAATTCCAAGGGAAGATCATCACCAGTAGGTGAGAAAAAAAGTAGGAGATTTTCAAAGGAGAATTCAGAAAGTTGCAGGCAGTAGCCTCTTAAAAGGAAGATTGGGAATGCTGCCTGATTGCTCAGAGTGTAGAGAGACTGCAGGACACAAAGTCCTACCTAACCCTGTATGAAGCTTGAAGGTATTGGAAGTCCTTCCTCAGCAGAAGGTTTTCTTGAGTAAGTGCTAGTAACATAAACAAATCCACAGCATGAGCAGATATGCTGACTACTGGGTCTGACAGTGTTCACCTAAACTATTCCAGGCTTAGTGTTAAACATTTCAATGTAATACAAAATGAACAGAATCCACAATAAACACTGGGGAAACCCTATCCCGAGTCCTGCTAGTCATTCAGCACAATGACCATTCATAACTCTAAATGGTAACTTTTCTTTTTGGAAAATAATGATAACAGTATTGAAAGCCYGAAAAAAAGCCTAATCCTCAAGTGTCTGTCTTCCATAGGGCAGGAACTTCTTGCAAAAGAAAGTGAAGTGACTGGTCATCTGGTCACTCATACTGGCATTCTCAGTAGGCTTCTGGGTTTCCCAGCATGGGTTTGAATTCATCTTCTCTCACAGAAATGATTTTCCCTTCATTGAATGATTAATTTTTGCAGGCATGCAGAACCTAAAGACTTCCTAGAGACTAGCAGTCTATAGACTGAGCTAGTTGGTCCAGACTCCACACTGGTTCAGCTGCCTAGTTCTCAGTGAGCTACACCACAGGAAACTCTTTTCCCCATTTCCTCTGTCCACACATGGTGCTACCAAGAAGGGGCCTCTCCTTGGGAAGGGAGGGATCTGTTGAAAGAGGCAACAGGGCCCAGATGCAAAACAAAGAGTGAAATGGATCCCGCCAGCCATCAACCTTCTGCCAATTCTGTTTCCATWTCTACAGGGCTGGACACCACTGGMACCAGGCTGRACTCCACTGGCACCAGAAGCAAACCACAGCACAGCCAACAGAGAAGAGGCAGAATGAGAGCAGCCCCTGGATACAGACTRTCTCACTCAGCAACGCAATGTGGGCAAAGCACAGGAGCACTGACATTCCCCCAGAGGACAGGGGATTCAAGCATGCTAAAAATAGATCCTGCCCCACTTTCTGCCAGCCCGTACCATGGGACTCCCCTTCCCCTGYGTTCTGTAGCCATGAGACAGTTGAGGAGAGAAAGAGGCGCTCCTGGACACAGCTGAAATGGGAAAGTGGAGCACTGCCAAAGACTCTTGAGTTTGCAGCCCAGTGAGAACCTCACTCTCATCTCCGCTTCTTTGAGCTGGAACATCAGCTTTGTAGTCCGTCAAGTTGGAAGGAAATTTCACAGCCCGTAGCCTCCACGACATTCTCATGGAACTACTTACAGGCCTCCTGCTCAGGCCCTCCACTCCTCTGACCCCAGAACTCCTGGCCAATTGCAACACAAGAAAGGAGAAGTGACTGCAAACCACCTTCATGCAGCTCAAAGCCACTTGTCTGGTCTTCTGCCAGGCAGAAGCAACTAAGGTGAACAGAGCTGCACCATCGGGGAATCAACCAGGAAAGCTCAGGAAGGCATCTTCTTGGGAGTCAGTGTACAGGGTATAAGACCTTATGCTTGGCAGTTGGTGAATTCTAGTACTGAAAAGTAGCTGTTAGAGAGCCCCCAYCTAAGCCTTTGAAAGAGCACAGCAGTGAAAGCATCAGGGTCACCATCGCTCAGTCTGCTCATTTCACAGCATCAYTGGGTACCTTCGCCACTCCCATTACATTCCTTTAACCACGCAGCTTTTTTAGAGTAGCTGCACCATGGATCCAGAGATATTTTGCAGAGGTGTATTCAGCTCAGCTAGACATCCACACATCGGACAGGAAAACAGAACATCTCTGGGTGTGCATTCTTCCCACCCAATGGAGGATGCCTTCCAAAAACTAAGTGGTTTCCTGCTTTGCACTGTAAGACACCGTGCTCTCCCAAACTCTTCYGTGCAGCTGTTCCTGAAGATTGGCCTGTATGGGCATTAAGCTTTTGCCTAACTGCAAAGCAGGAGAGAACTCATTCACATCACCTACAAGTAGCAGATCTCAAGATGAGCCTGGTCTCACTCTGTCCCTTCAAGGGCACATCATCAGCAGTTCCCACGGGCAAGTTTTCCAAGTGGAGTGCAATGGAGGAGAAGCAGGGGAGCTGAAGAGTGCCTAGGGGCAGCCATCTGCATTCTGTGATCAGGTAAGCTCATCTCTGCTCTTTCTTGTGCACAGCATGAAACTCACGGCCTTCTCACCTCYGGGTGACCCAGGAGCCTCCTCTGTGAGGCCTGTGCTGCTCCTTTTAACAGAGATCCCTTTGCATCCCCCGCTAGTCAGTCCCATGGGAGGCTGCAGAGAGCTCAGAGCTGCTAGATTTCTGCTCAGGATGGAAGCTTTTGGAAGCTCCCTCTTGTGGAGTTCCAGGTGGCCCTGGAACTGACGAGTGGCTCAGGTGCTCATTCATCTACCAAGTGTCTCCTCTGACAGACCTATGGCCCCCTTTAACTAAACACAGGTGCACCTGGGAGAGCAGAGCACTGCAGTGTGTGCGTGCCCAGGCAGAGCCAGGGGGTGTGCAAGAGAAAGGCTGGCCTGCAGCACTCTGAGTGCCATGACAGGGATATCCTAGCACAGAAGGGAAGAGATTAGCACAGAAGGGAAGAGATTAGTTGAGTGTGGAGGAGAG
>NW_028187060.1:0-2923 GCF_003343005.1 Rhea americana | reverse complement strand
CAAATCTGGTGTAGGAGAAGTGTCACCAGGCTCATGCTCAGTCTCTTTAGGCCTATCCAGGAGCAGGGGAGGACAGGGCTTGGGTGTGCGTGCAAAAATGCCATCAGGAGGAGAAAGATTCCAAGGGCAACGATGCCTGTAATCTCAGTGAGAACAGCAGGGCAAGAGCCAAGGGGTAGGGAGCTGAAGCTAGATAAATTCAGACCAGAATGACATGCATGGTTTTAGCAGGTCAAGTTCTTATGTCTCGGAATGACCTAGAAAGTCTAATGGGAAACTTTTTGCAGGCTTTAAATCAGCTGTGATTTGAGGATGAGCTGTGCTGGAATGAATGCCAAAGTTGCACAGTTATGCAAACTCCTCTTATGTTCTCAGCTAACATCAGTGGAAGAACTCACTGCTAGGTAGGGTCTTACCTGAGAAGTGACCTTCCAAAACCCCTTCTCATCACCCATTAGTAGGGTAGTTTGAACTTCAGTGTACTGTGTACTGTTGTGTGCCTGCTCCCCATCCTAGGAAGGTGCCTGGATCTCTGAAGAATTGAGGCAGGAGTGGGGCTGTGTCAGCAGCTTATGCAAGCATTTGGCATGGAAGAAACCTGAGTTGCTACTCCCTGCTGCCTCAATTTTCTCCTTGTTAACCTGTGACTTGGCAATAGGAAAATGTGCTCGTTGCTCTAAAAGGAGGCACCACAGAGCTAGGAGCTGTGGCAGATGATTATCTGCACTTCTTCATTTCGTATTGGCTTGCCTGGGTCTTTCAAGATCTTGTTAGATCCTGGCTCATTTTTTGCACAAGTACCTCTTGTCTCTGTGAAATGAGTCAAAGCATAGCATTGTGATATAGATAGATGTTGGATGGAAGCATACTTCTCTTCCTGATCAGCATGGGTGTGACTGGCCATGAGCACTTTCATCTCAGACAATAATGTAGCAGTGATTGCTACTGAGCAAGTTTGTATTTTTAAAGGATTCTCAAGCTAGAACAGAAGGGTTTGTGTATAAGGTGAGCTGGAATTTAAGGTAGCTCTCAGTTCAGCAGATCAGAGCCTATGGTGGGATGGCTCACATGACTGGAATGTTATCATGGATGGCTATGTGCTTTTTAGGAAAGACGAGCCAGGAAGGCGAGGTGGTGGAGTTGCTCTTTATGTGAGAGAGCAACTGGAATGCATCAAGCTCTGCCTAGGGGTGGAGGAGGAGGAGGCAATTGAGAGCTTATGGGTAAAGATCAAAGGGCAGGCTAGCATGGGGGACACTGTTGTGGGTGTCTACTACAGGCCACCTGACCAGGAAAAGAAAATTGATGAGGCCTTCAATAGGCAGCTGGAAGTAGCCTCATGATCACAGGCCCTGGTTCTCATGGGGGACTTCAACTGCCCTGACATCTGCTGGGAGGACTAAACAGCAAGGCACAAACAGTCCAGGAGGCTCCTGCAATGCATTGATGTCTTGTCACAAATGGTGGAGGAGCCTAGGAGGAAGGGTGTCCTGCTGGACCTTGTCCTTACCAACAGAGAGGGATTGGTTAGAGATGTGAAGGTTGGGGGCAGCCTTGGCTGCAGTGACCATGAGATGGTGGAGTTCAGGATCCTGCAGGAAAGAAGTAAGGCAACAAGCAGGATTGCAACCCTGGACTTCAGGAGAGCGGACTTTGGGCTCTTCAGAGACCTAATTGGTGAAATCTTATGGGTTAAGGCCCTAGAAGGAAGGGGGGTCTAGGAGAGCTGGCTAGTATACGAACATCACTTCCTCCAAGCTCAAGAGCGGTGCATCCTTATGAGTAAGAAGTGCAGCAAAAAGGGCAGGAGACCTGCATGGGTTAGCAAGGAGCTCTTGGCCAAATTCAGACAGAAGAAGAAAGTACACAGAACGTGGGAGAGGGGAGAGGCTACTTGGGAGAATTACAGGAATACAGTCAGAGTATGTAGAGATGCARCAAGGAAGGCTAAGGCCCAAGCTGGAATTGAGTCTTGCAAGGGATGTTAAGGACAATAGGAAGGGCTTCTCCAACTACATCAGCAGCAAGAGGAGGACTAGGGAAAATGTAGGCCTGCTACTGAATGGGGCAGGGGCCCTGGTGACAAGGGATACAGAGAAGGCAGAATTACTGAATGCCTTCTTTGCTTCAGTCTTCACTGCTAAGGGCAGCCCTCAAGAATCCTGTAGCCTGGACATGAGGGAGAAAGTCTGGAGAAGGGAAGACTTTGCTTTGGTTGAGGAGGATAGGATTAGAGATCTTTTGGGCAGGCTACACATCCACAAATCCATGGGCCCGGATGGGATGTGCCCATGGGTACTGAGGGAGCTGGCAGATGTTTTTGGAGGCCTATGGCTAGTAGAGTCCCCCAGGGCTCAGTACTGGGTCCCATCCTGTTCAACTTCTTCATCAGTGACTTGGATGAGGGGGCAGGGTGCCTCCTCAGCAAGTTTGCTCAAGCTGGGAGGAGTGGCTGATACACCTGAGGGCTGTGCTGCCATTCAGAGAGACCTGGACAGGCTGGAGAGTTGGTCAGAGAGGAACCTCCTGAGGTTCAACAAGGGCAAGTGCAGGGTCTTGCACCTAGGGAGGGGTAACCCTAGGCATCAGTACAAGCTGGGGGCTGACCTTCTGGAGAGCAGCTCTGCAGAAGATCGGCATAGATGAGCAAGGAGCTCATAGATGAGGACCTGGGAGTGCTGGTGGATGACAAATTGACTATAAGCCAGCAGTGTGCCCTTGTGGCCAGGAAGGCCAATGGTATCCTGGGGTGCATTAGGAAGAGTGTTGCCAGCAGGTTGAGGGAGGTGATCCTGCCCCTCTACTCAGCCCTGGTGAGGTCTCATCTCGAGTACTGTGTCCAGTTCTGGGCTCCCCAGGACAAGAGAGACAAGGAGCTACTGGAGAGAGTCCAGCATAGGGCTATGAGGATGATCAGAGAGCT
>NW_028187059.1:10962-13047 GCF_003343005.1 Rhea americana | reverse complement strand
ACTTGAGAATTTTGGTGACTCACTCTGACATTAACAATTTCTGTTAAGTGAAATCCATTCATCTTGTGGAAGGGTTTTCAGCATCTTCACTCCCAATTCTAAAGAATAAACATTGCAGAAATGTGTTTTGAGGATCTTTTTCATATTGTTTTTTTTCATTGAGATGCCCCTGTTACCCCTGGGAGTGCTCTTTAAGAGCAGAAATCCTTGGCATTTCTACTCTTGAGTCCTCAGAGGAAAACATCCACTGTCCTTTGGAGTGGGAACATCTCCCCTGCCTGTTAGTCTCATTCCCAGCTCTCCTGCGCTAACACCTCTTTGAGCTCAAGGATGATGTTACTTTAAAAAGAAACCAGCCCCTGCTGAGAGCAGATGAATCCAGTTTCCAAGTACATATCTCCAAACTTCCCTCCCTTTCTTCAGGCACCAGAGGGAGGTCTCCACACTCCCCTTCTAGCCAAGCATTCTGCAGCTTCTTCATGGGTCTCTCAGATATCACAGAGGTGCTATGAGACAGCAGAGCCTTTCTAGAGGGCAGCTCACAGCCCGGTGGGACACCACAGGGAAACTCTCCTTAAGGGAGAGTCAGCTCATTTCCCAGCCCCATGGACTGCATTTCCTGGGGCTCCAGATGTCAGAAGGGGGCTGGGGCAACCTCACTGCCATGCAGACCCCTCTGTTGCAGAACTTGCAGCATCAAAATCTAAGCTGCAGCTGGAAACATCCAACCCCAGAAAGCCCAAGAACGGGAGCAGCTTGGAGGGGGAACAAGGAGCAACAGTGTGATCCTGCTGCCATGGGAGGCAAGGAGAGAGAGATAGAGGGWCCAGACTTGGGAAAGCCTTCACCTTACCCAGCTGGGCATGCAGCCCGGCAGACRGTGACATTGCAGGGCAGTTKTTCTCAGCCCCTTTGTTGGGCAGCATGAAACGGGCCTGAGGTAGGAGAGATGCCCCTCTCCTCTGTTGGAGGTCTGGCTGCAGGGGAGGAGGCTCATGGGCCTCGACCCCATGGCTGTCAGGACAGAGGCTTTGCAGGGTGAGAGAGGAGACACAGGGGAGGAAGGTGCTCAGAGGAAGGTGCCTGGGAGCTCTTTCTCTGTCTTACGGTCTTCTCCCACTCAGTTCTGACAGACCTCAACCCACCCTCTGGGTGCTCAGCTCTGCCCTACAGAAATCTCCTGGATCAGGGAACTTTCCAGGGGCATCTCTGTGTATGCAGGTCCTAAGGAACAGGTCACATAAACCCTGGGGAGGTCAAAAATGTGATGTTGATGCTGTCTGGAGGCTAAGGTGAGGACTAAGCGGCTTGGAGAGATTTCTCATAGACCTATCAGTCTCTCAGAGTGAAGGTTTTGGAGTCCCAGTTCCCTGCCAAAACAGAAAACACTTTCCTTTTTTTTTCTCCCTGACAGAATTAGGGAGAAAACTGGAAGCACAGAGACCAGAAGGAAAGCTCCTTCACTTTCAAGTAGCCCTTCTCCTGATCTGCCTCTTGAAAAGATCCCTTAGACATGTCCAGTGCCTGAGCTAGAGCTGTGAGCAGCCTTGACCCATGCADCACCTCTCAACAGAAGAACAAATCTGACCCACTGTGGATCACTCCTCTCATCCAGAGCTTTGTCCCAAAGTAGCACAGTGAGCTCTTCAGGCAGGCTGAGTGCTAGCTCTTGCAGGCAGGAGATTCCCAGGCACACAGCACCCTGGGGCTCAAGGACWCTGCTCTGAATCACAAACCTGGGCAGACCTGTGTGCACACCCCCAGCTTCATACCTCCGCATCCATCCCTGGGAGAAGGGATGTGTGATCCTGCATTCCCAGTCCCTCTGACTGTGTGTAGCTGAATCCATGCTCTGAAGCATCTTATGTGACTTCTTGTGCCCTGAAGGAACCACGAGGGTGATCCTTAAAAAGTCTGTCAGCCAAGATAGCCCCACTTGGGCTGGGTTCAGGAGACCCCCTCCAGGAACCTCCGTAGCATTGCCCTGCAACCACAGACCTACCGTGTCAGGGGCTGGGAAGATTTCTCCCACAAGGAGCTCTCCTCTGTCCTCCCACTCCATGCTGCCTTTCACTTCTTTCTGCC
>NW_028187059.1:8303-10180 GCF_003343005.1 Rhea americana | reverse complement strand
CATCTGAAATGATTCTAGTTCCCACTACTGTTAGAGCACCACCCACTACGACACAGAGACACATGGAGATGTCCACAGTGCAAACTGCTAATGTAATTCAGTGCAGATCCTTGATTTAATAAGATAAAACAGTCAGACAGGTCCATGTCAGATGCCTGGGGTTTGTAGCACAACTATCTCAGATCTACAGGACAGCTATCCCTTTTGGAGTGGTTTCTGGGAAACACTCCCGGTTATCTAAGGCTTTTCTACCTGTGCCCAGACCAGTGAATCCCACCACTGCCTTTAGGGAAAGTCCATCCCGTCTGCYTCCAAGCATGCTRCATAAATGGGAGGCACATCACACCAAGGGCTCTGCTCTAGTCTCTGCACTCTCAAACCCTGCTTGCTCTCCTCCTGCTCAACATCATCCCACCTCTGGAGGATTTGAACCAGGACTGGGCTAATGATGACCTCAGGGTGGCTGGATCAGAGGCTGCCCAGGCCCAGGGACTTCTTCAGTGGCACCTTCTCCTGCCTGAAGATGGATTCAATTCTGTCACAGACCCCACGGTGCTACAGAGTCAGCTCAGGCATCAAACACCTCTCCTGATGTTTAGACACAGCTCAGCTCTGTTTCTCCCTGCCCTTGGGCACTGCAGGTTTTTTTTTTCTTTTAGTGGGATCCTTCTTTAATCATTCCATTGCTACCTGCTGTCTATGCCAGCATGGATCTGCTCTGAAGTGGGACTGTTGCACACACAGTGCCCTTGGCTCTTGGAAACAGGTTTTTGCCATGATCAGTCTGTTCTCAGTGCCACACCTGAGGCTCTGCAACCCAAATACGCACAAATGCATGCATGTCGGGGCACAGTTAGGAGCATATGGAGATGCACAAGCTGTCACAGGCCTGAAACATCATTGGAATGACTGAGATGTGGTGAGATCACTCACGGGAGTGGAAGGCTATGCTTGCAGAGTTCAAGCACTTCAGGAGAGACTGTCAAGGAAGATGTGAAGGGGGGATTCTCTTTATGTGAAGGGGAAGCTCAGATGTGTGGAGCTTTTGCATGGGATAGAGAAGGGTTTGGATGAGAGCTTGTGTGTGAGCGACACAGTGAGGGTGACACCATGATGTGTTCTGCAGACAGAACAAGGTGAGGAGGTGGATGACATCTCCTGTTAGCCAAGTGAGAACGTCTGTCCGTCAGAGACCCTGGTTCTTCCTGCGGGGACTTTAAGCCTCCTGACATTCAATGGAAGGGCAAACAGCAGAGCGCAAGAAGTTCAGGAGGTTTCTRGAGCACATCAAGGACAACTCCTTCACACAGCTGCCAGATAGGCTGATAAGGGTGATGCTTTCTTGTACCTGGAAATTTGACACAGTGAAGAACGGATCAGAAATGTGATAGTAAGTGTCAGCCTTGTCTACTGTGACCATGAAAATGTGCATTCCCAGCTCCTCAGGGAGGTGAGGAAGGACAGTGGCAGAGTACAGACCCTGGACTTCACAGGAACAGACACTGGCCAGTAGCTGGGATTGATGGGGAGGACCCAGGATGAGATGCAGCTCTTCAACTCCCCAGGCCACTAAGGCAGCATACCAGAAGCAGAAGGAGGGAGGAGCTGTAATGGAGGAATTTAGAAATATTGCTCAATATCATAGGAATGATATTAGTGAAGGAAAAGCTCCCATAGGATTAGTTAAATTGGGCAAGGAATCTTGTAGCAGTAGATGCAGATAGGTCTGAGAACTCAGCCCCTTGTTAGYTCCCGTTTCCACAAGCAAGCCCTCTCAGGCTGTTGTGCCTTGAGTCAGGACTGCAGAGGAGAAAAATAGGCAACTGTGGATGAGGTTAGTGAGGGATTTACTTGGGAGAACTCAGACTATACAAGTC
>NW_028187059.1:2018-6308 GCF_003343005.1 Rhea americana | reverse complement strand
CCCAGAGGGAGTCTGTGATGAGTGCATGGCTTTGTGTTTCAAGGAAAAGCAAGTGAGGACAAGAAGACATCAGAAGACGTATGGAGATCCCRGGGTGAGAGCAAAGTGCGGAAGCAGGCTGGGTGTGTACAGGCTGCAGGGAAGCAGGTGCAGGCATGGCAAAGCATAGGGCAGGCTGTGGTGGAGATGGCTGAGGGCACTGCCATGACTGAAGGCTGCCAACAGAACTCAGGTCTCTGTCCTCTTGGCTTTGGCTGGTGTCTCTGCCACCAAGGCCCATCAGAAGACACTGTTTCCATAAAGCACTGTGGCCTTGCTTAATCCTCATCCCCTGCAAGCCTAGGAGCTGCTGTATCATGGTCCTGCACTCAGYACTGTGCCCCAACACCCACAAACTGGCCCCACAAAGAGACCTAAGCAAAGCATGATGGAAATGATCAGCCTTCCCAGGGGCTGGTGTCAGTGCCTGGTCACTGCTTGAGAGCACACATCAAGGTTGAGTAGGGATCAGAGGCACCTGTACATTGCCTTTGCCTATCTGCAATCAGTGCCTGCAACTTTCTGCTCTAATCAGCCCCTGGGGAGGCTTGGTTGGTAACGACCCTCAGTGGGACCTGCTAATGCTCCAAGAAACTTGGGATTTCCTTCTGACTTTAACTTCTTGAGACGTTTCTTCAGTCTGTTCTCACCACCTGAGGTTCATGGGCTAATGACCTGAGGGGTCATTAAAATACAAAATCCCCTAAGGAGCCATGCCTCTTTCCATAATTTTCATCAGCTTCTCAGTTCTTCTGTGGCTAATTGGAGAGCTTTCAGGAGCATCTGAAAAAGAAAGATGTCTGCTCCTTAAGCTTTCTCCAGTTTTCACATTAAGTGATACCCACCTTCTCCAATTCATACTGACCCACAATGTCTCCTAATGAAGTCCGGATATGTAGAAAAAGCAGTATTTTTGATAAGAGGCAGATATGGACAACCTTCTTCCCCACCTCCCCAGCCTGACATTTCTCTCATCTGCCACTGGGGACATTCATCACTCTTGTTAAAATCTGACCTTTCTCCACATAACTCTGTAGCTGAATGCTACAGCTCATGTGCACCAGTTCCCACCYGCTTTCCTTAGAGAATTAGTTGCAAGCAGACACAGAAGGGATTTTCTTAAAACCAACCAAACAAAATTATAGTTTGAAACAGTTTAATAAAAGCTGAAAGGCACTCCTCAATTGTATGGCAAGCCCAAGCTGCCTCCAGTGAGGTCCACTGCCCACAAGACATAATGATCCTTGAAATGTTTTTGACTGATAGGTAGGAAAAAATAGACTGAAACACGACAAAGGAGTTGGCTAAAGAGACAATGAGACTCCTGAAAAATGACACAATCTACAGACTCYYWGAAGCTCAGAGCAGCAACTGGAGAGTTGRGAGGCATCAGAATGGATAAAGAGCAACCAGAAGAGTAAAACTGGGAAACTATGGGAAGTGCATATGCCCAGAGAGTCTCATGCAAGTTGATCAGCTTCACTAAAATACTGTATTTATAAATGRCCTAATTTGCACCAAYCTCARTGTTCCTCAGTTRTAGTGATGTCTAARCATCTAGCCMCTCTCCCTTTYCATTCCTTGCATGGTCGTGAAGTGYAGCTCCATTTGAGGTGABGACAGGGATGGAAATTATCTGACTTAATGCCAGACCCCTTCAGTGCCGATGTCTCTGACTAACCCAGCTGTCTGGACTTCCCCTTCTACTCAGTGGAAAGAGAAATGATGTCCCACAGAGAAGTTTTGAGAGGCTTCTCCTGGTCACCAGCTGATGTTCCAGAAAGGTTCCCATAGTTCCTGTCTCACATTTCTCAGCACCACATGAGAAGACAGCTCCACAGGACATCTCAGGCAGCGATGGCCTCTATGTGTCTATAAAGGCCTGAATGTAATGTTCTCGTCATAGCTTGAAATCTATTCAAAGAATAGCTCTTTGGAAGAATGGAAGAATGGAAGAAAATTCTTTGTTTTCAGTACTTCAAACATGCTTTATCMGTTCTAATGAGTGACACATCTGCAGTGTTGATGGTGAGGTCACCTCTGGTACAGGAACCTCATGGGCTGGGTCCGGGTAGGAGCCATTCTGAGGACGAGAAGAGAATCACAACACCGTTCATCCCACTAGAGATGACACATGGGTGGGAGGATGGGGAGAGGAAGGCGAAGGGGACCTGGCTGCAGGGCTGACTGTGAGGTCACCACCCCTGCAGCTGCCTGATTGGCTCTCAGCGGAGGGGCTGGCCAGCAGGCTTTGTGATGTCACCCARCACCTCACAGAGGCCACCCAGCAGAAGTGACCACCTTGGGGAGAGGAGAGGATGACGCAGGAGGCAGGGACCCACCTGGGTGCTGACTGTGAGGGCACYTCTGCTGCAGCCACCCCAGTACCCTGCGGCTGTCAGGCAGGTAGGCACAGCTCGTGGCCACCCTGCTCAGGACTAGCCCTCTGGAGCGCACCTGCCATCAAGCAGTGCACAGCTCCCTGCCTAGGTCTCCGCCAAGTCCACTGTGCTGCCTCTGTAGCCCAGAGGCACTATGGACATTATCTGGAGGCTTCCYTTGGCAGCTCAACCTTCCCAGAGTAACCCAGGGTGTATTATTAGAAATAAAAAGGGTTTTTATAGTGTGATACCAAGAAGGAGTCATTCTGCAAGCTCCAATGTGCAGTTGGTTGATGGGTGGGTGAGCTGAACTGTGCTAGGCCTGCTGGGACAGTCCTGGACCTCTCTGGAAGAACCTGACCCTCACTTCCTTTTATCTGCACACCACACTGCCAAGAGGGGACCTCTGTTCAAGTTAGTCTCAGATCCACACTTGGGATTTCATCTCATAGGGGGTTCACTTGCAAAGAAGAGCCCACAAGTGACTCGGGCCTTAACCAGCTCTATGACATGTTGCAAAATGTGTTCAGCTGAGTTGGATACCTGAACTGTCAGGTGCCTGAACTGAAAAGGTAATTCAGGCCCTGCTTCCAAGGTCTCACATGGCAGGGCACAGGGAGAGTCTCAGAGCACCAGCAAAGTAACCCATAGAAGGAGCTTTGGCTATGGCAGAGCAAAGCTTGTTAGTCCTGATTTGTGGTGCACTGAGCTCTCCTCTAAACTGGGGCTAGGGAAGACATTGGAGGAAGGACCACTTCTATCTCTTCTCTTAGCAAGCAGCTGAAGCCCAGGGCTCCTCTCATTGGCACCCTGACTTCTCAGTGCTGCAGGGAGAATACCCTATCAGGGACTCAGCAGGAATGAGTCGAGGGAAAAAAAAAGTGCTACAATACAAAAGCAGTAGGATTCTCCCTCCAAAATGGAGGAGAAACTTGACTCGTCAAGGGTTGAACGTTTCAGGCACACAGTATGCACAAGGCTCGCCCAAAACGTCGGCAAGCTCCTTGGAGGATGGCTGTGCTCATCACCCCTCTCTTGGCTCCAGTTATTTGCAGCAATGCATCAGGAGATAAGTGGGGCTCCTCACATTCACCCAAGGCTYGGGAAAACCAGCTTCTTGCCCCTGTCAGCAGTGGCAGCACTTAATGACACCACTCCTAGCATGCTTATGCCTGCATGTGGGCTGCTCTCTTGTGTCCCTGCTGCAGCACAGACAGGTCACACTACATCAGGACAGTCAAGGAACTTGCACAGACTRCAATTGGGARGGAGAGAGACCAGGGGTGTGCAGGCCTTGCAGGGCATTCTTCCCTGGGCTTGCCTACTCAAAAGGACTTCTTGGCTAAGGAGATTTGGCACAGGAAGACATCAGTCCTTTTCAGTTCATCTCCCCAAAACATACCTGCCACTGTACAAAGACCACTTCTCCACAAAACGTTCATGCCTTCAAAGAGCTTCCAGCATGCTRACACTCAGCTGGCAATGAACAACTCCCATGGCCTCCTTATCTCTCAACACACACTGCTGCAGAGGAAAGATTGTATGCAGAAAAGCTTTTCCTGGAGGAAAGCAGGGAGAAAGCCATCTTGGTTTTCATCTCAGAGTAAGAAAAAACACTGCCTGGCCTTTCGGCAGCATCCTGCCTGCACATCCTGGCAAGAGCTGAGGAAATTCAGAGCCTGAATCTCATCGCAGAGAAGGCAGCAGGCTGCCAACATCCCTGGCTCATACCACCAGGTCAGCCTGGGCCCTGAGAGACAAGTTACCTCCTCACTACACAGTGATCCTCATCTCCCCAGCCTGGCAGCACTCCCCACACACAGCACTGCTCTCTCCAGACACCTTCTCCCGTGATGAGCACCAACACAAC
>NW_028187059.1:0-868 GCF_003343005.1 Rhea americana | reverse complement strand
GAGGGTCTCAGGGCCAAGCAAGAGGCCTGGAGCAACAGCAATGGCTGGGGCATGGCGGGACACATGGGGACAGCCACTCTCAGAGCACCTTGTAAATGGAGATTTCAGGATAACAGTGAGCATAGGGAAGGGCCCTGGTGAGGACACCAGCAGCCTGGTCAGACGCTGCCAAGGAGCTCCCAAACACGGTCCTGAGCAGCACCTGGGGGCTTGGAGTCAGCAGGGACCTATGGGGTGAGAGGATGGCACCTCCACCTGCTTCCAAGCTGCTCTCCGAAAGGGGCTGTCCTTTGGGTGCAGAGGTTTGACCCCCTTTTGCAGGAGGACAGAGGTTGTAGACCTCTGAAGAGAACGTCTCTGAGCCCAAAACATGCACTGTCAAGTTGGAAGCATCAAAGGATTCAGGGGAAGGAAGAAAGGTTCTCCCTCAGAAGGAGACRCCTTGGGGTTATAAGGTGCATCCATTTCCTGTATCGGCACTTCTAGCAGGCTCTTGAGAATCTACAGCATCTGCAAGACAGYCCAGCCTGTAGGACACCGGACCAATTTCCTGCCAGAGCCAGATCCCAAAGGTAGACCTACTCCCAGGGAAAGCTGACCTTGGATTGCCYCCTGCCATGAGGTGACAGAGCCAGTGCACCAAAGCCTTGGGACTCAGGGCAGCCTCAGCCCCAGGAGCACTGGGAACAAGGAACTGAGATGCAGGCTGATGGTCTCAGTCCAGCAGTCCCTCGTCTTGCTAACCCTCTTGCCTTCAGCTCACCTCTCTAGCTGGAGGAAAAGGATGCTCTTCCAGTCTCGTAACCCAGAACTCCTCTCCAGTGTGTCCCTGCTCCTTTGTCTGTCAGTGAGGGGCCCCAGTGTGGCC
>NW_028187058.1:9853-13927 GCF_003343005.1 Rhea americana | reverse complement strand
CCACAGCTGCAAAGTCAGAGCCTGCTTGCAACTATCCTCTCTCTTTCCTTGCTCTGTCCTTGCTGTGATGTCCTTGCTGCACTTTCCATCTGTGTACCCTTACACAGCCAGACAGCTTCACAGTTGTTGTCTGTCCTTCTCCCATCACAATCCTGCTCAAGCTGACRTTGTGGTTACTCTGCCCCTTCCTATTCCATGACAATGTCTCTGCCTCTGGGTTCTGGTCCAGAGGGCCTGTACGTGCTGGCCTCCAGCCCCTTCCTCTGCCAGGCCCTCCAGCTGCACCTGAAGGTAATGGATGGGGGCTGACAATCTTGACACCTGCATTGGTTTGGGTGGCCCCCAGACACATCCTGGCTGCTCCCAGGGCCTCTGTGAAAGGAAGATGTCAAGAGAAACCCTCTGAGCTCTGGAGAGTGTTTGGAAACATGCACTATGGCTCACTGACCCCATGCCCATTCTTCCCTGCCACTACTTGCCTGCCAAGGCCAGAGTAGAGCCTGAAATAGCAAGAAAAGCAGTACCCTTATGCTATACCCACTGACACTGCATCTCGGCACAGACTGAGGCTGAACATGCAACCTGGAGGTGCGGAGGGAAGTAAGAAAGAGCTAGAGTGTGCACTGCAGTCTCTCTCTGTGCTCGTGGAGTTGCCTCATTGCCTCTTTGCAGTCTGGCTTCTGTGGGGAACAGGTGGARCATCTGGTGCTGTGACAGCTGCTGCTCTGACCAGCTGGAGAAGGGTGTCTTCCAGAGGAGTGAGGGTATGCCATCTCAGTGTGCTGTGCTGTTAGTCTGCGCCATACAACCCAGGAATGCCTTTGCATGCGGAAATCCCCAGCCTACTGCAGTCACTGAGGGCTGCCTATTGTCCTCATGCCCTAGGGAGTATGTGGTTGTGAACTGTGTGTTCTGGTGGAAACTCAGGGCTCCTGGAAACTTTTGGAACCATTACTAGGACACTCAGGTCTCTTCCCCAGATCCTGAGTCTGYGCTACCTGGGAATCTATGAGGTGTCCACCTTTCTTTGTACAGTAGAGTTCAGGCATAAAATCACAGAACTGTTTCAGTCGGAGGGGACCTCTGGATGTCTCTGCTCCAACCCCTGYTCCAAAGTGGTCCAGTTAGAGCTAGAGGTTGTTCAGGACAGTGTCCATTCAAGAACTGAAAGACTCCAAGGAWGGAGATCCCACAGCCTCCCTTGGCTCTCAGACTTGCTCCAGACTGTTACTGTCTGCCTTGTCCTGGGGAGCCCAAACTGTGTCAGCGTCCACATGTGGTCTCACCAGAGCCAAATGGAAGGCAGTAGTCCCTCTCCTCACCCTGCTGGCTGCACTCTTGCTAAGCCTGCCCTGGYGCTTTGGTACAGGSGCACCCTGCTGACGTCTGGCCAGCTTTTGGCCTCTCAGCACTCCCAGTGCTTTTTCTGCTGCCCTGTTCCTCTGGCAGCCAACCCAGCCTGGCCTGCTGCGTGGGCTGCTTCCTCCTAGGGGTGTATGTTGTGTTTGCCTTTGCTCCATGCAGCTCCATGACGTTTCTGATGGCCCAATCCTCCAGCGTGTCGAGGTCCCACTGAAGAGCAGCCTTGCCCTCCAAGATAYCGATTGCTCCTTTTGGTTTGGCAGCAGACACAAACCTGCTGAGAGTGGGCTCCGGCCCATCAGCCAGCTCTGCCAAAGACATTAAACAGGATACATCTTAGTGCCGATCCCCAAGGAACATCACAAGTGACTGGCCACCTGCTGGGATTTCTACAGCTAATCACAGCTCCTTTAGCCTGGTGGTCTTGTCAGTTTTTCACTCATCATGTAATTCATCTTCCCCAACCGGTATGCTCCAGTTTGGCAATAAACATACTATGGGAGCCTGTGTCAAAAACCTTGCCGAAATCAAGGTTTACAACATCCTCTTATACTCTCCTTGGAGGAGGGGAAAGACTCATGTCTCAGATGAAAAAGCAGAGAGTGAGACAGTGTCACAAGGTATGTGCAGGAGCCCCATCTGACAGGACAAGGGCAACCAGCATATAGTGCTGGGCATGGGATGGTGCAAGAGCTGAGACAGCTGAGACGTTCATCCCACTCCTGAAGAAGGTTGTCTCTTCTCATCTGGTTTTGCACCCRTGACAGAGCCTTAGTACACCTCCCTGCCATGCTCAACTTGTGTTATCATACACTCCGATCTCTGCTGCCCGGTCACTGTCTGAGTAAAGACATTCTAAAAGCAGCTCCTGGGAAGAYGCTTCTTGTCCTCAGCTGCTTCCTCAGCCTCTGGTGATGCCAGGACAGGGCTGAGCTCCTCAAGGGAGCACATCCTAGGTGAGTGAAACCRTGAGAGAGCTTTGCTGCAGGGTGAAGGGGGCTTCCTGCCTGACCAGGACACTCAGCTCCCCTTGTATCACCCCTTAGCCATAGAGAAAAGTGGATCCTGACCAAGAGACTAGGGCAGAGTCACAGAATTCCTCAGAGGCGAGGGCTGACGCAAGATGCAAAGCGAGGCCACTGCAGAGGAGAATATTTGTCAAAGGTGCAAAGTCCAGATCAAAATGAGACCCAGGCTGATTTGATCAGAAACACTGACCTGTCCTGTTCTGACGAAACATGGACTGTGACCACCTGAGACGCTGCCTGAGGGAGAGAGCCTAGTGTATGCAGGCTGGGAAAGGAAGACCAGATTGCTCAGGCAGCTGGACCATGCCAAGTCAGACACAAAGAGTCATAGTCAGACACTGCCATGGTAATGGAGTTGGTGTTGCTGGGAACTGTTCAGAGTATAGTCAGCGGAAGCACGCTGCACTCTGCGCTGCATCTAGAGGCAGCCAGAGCACACAGGCCTCCAGCACTCCCAGCAAGGCACAGGCCAGCATGGTTGGAGGGAAGGCAAGAATGGGTGGTGAGGAAGGAAGGGGCCTACAGAGACAGAGGTAAACAGGCCTCATTATTCCCCATTTTGGATCAGTTTCCCGATCCAGAGCACACCTCTGCTGCCTGAATGGGAGTGCTGGCACAAGGCAGGCAGTGAGATGGGTGCAGCACGGCAGGTGGCACCATGGTGACTGTACAACTGACCTAAGGAGCAGAGGGGTCCCCGGGAATAAACTTGGCCACAGCAATACTCTGAAGATGTTTTGTTTGGGAGGAAGGTGAATGCAGCAAAGATCTGAGGGTGAGGTGCTGCAGGCTCCGAGCAGAACTGAGTTAGACGCAGGTGTAGGACTGAGTAAGGGGCAGAGATGGACCCTCTGGTGGACATCTCTTCCCTGGCCCCAAGCCATGTTCCTCTTATGGGGTTTGGTGAGGGTGGCCCACGCAGTGTCACCCAAGAGGGGCAAGGAGGACCTGCCTGACTTGTGGGGTCTGCCAGCCAAGCTTCAGAAAACAGGCAGAAGTGGGGAGGAGCAAAGGGGCTGCTGCCAGAGCATGAGAGCTCGCTTGGCCAGTGCAGCTGGTTAACACTTTGGCCGAGACATCCTGGGGCAGAAGGAGACACCTCAGCAGGATCAGCAACTCAACTGCTGCCCTTCTACCCAGCATCCCAGTTTTCCCTGGCTTTGAGACTCAGTGCTTGAAAGCAAGGGATGGCCGAGTGGCTGAGCTGAGTGCAGAGACACTTGTGGAAGCAGGTGTACAGAAAGAGTGCACAGCCCGATTCCTATACTTAAAATCCTGGCTATAATGCTTGGCCCAAGCTATTTGGCTGCACATTCAGCCTGGTGGCAGGACCCAGCTCCACTGGTGCTAGTGCAGAGCTGTCTGCACCTAGCTCCTATGGGYGATGTGGGCAGGGGGGCTTTGACCAAAGCGCTTACCCTTGCAGGGTAACCCAGGGCCCCTGAGCCCTCCTGCAACCCCAGCAGAAGGGCTGCTCCACTCAGGATTGCTTCCACAGTATGATTTCTCTTGCAGCAGTGGCTCTGCACWGCAGCATGGCACAGATGCGCACTCACACTGGGATTATGTGCCATAACWCCCRGGGAGGAGCTCAAGGCTGGAGGCAGTATGCAAGGAGATGGAGTGCATGAACAGCAGAGAGGTGATGCGCAGACTGTGCAGGGTCCACTTCCTTCTGCAAGAA
>NW_028187058.1:0-8743 GCF_003343005.1 Rhea americana | reverse complement strand
ACAGGCTGAGAGCTGACGTCTGCCCAGGTGTCCCTGCCTCTCTGTTGTGCCCTCTCTTGCAGGAGTTACAGCATTTGGCCTCCAAGCACGCCAACCTGGTCATCATCCCGCTTGGTAGGTGCTCCTGGCTGTGCCCCAAGGGTGAGGGGCCCTTGCCCAGGCTCCCCTCGTTAACCAGCACTGTCTGCTCCCACAGCCCAGCCACTCACCTGGCATGCTGTGCACACCGCAGCAACCCAGTGAGAGGTGGGAGCGGTGCCAACAGTCCCAGCACGTAGTGGGGAGCCCACTGCTGTCACTCCTGCTCACAGCCTGTCTCCAGCCATGCCGGAGACTCCTGCCTTCCTGCCTGGCAGGGAGTGGCCCTGGGCTCCTCTTTCCTCTGGGKCCCCCTTTCTGCCATGTGCCCTAATTCCTGCCCCAGCACATCCCTGAGGGCACGTGGTGTCCTGTGCCCTGGCATCAGGCCGTCATGCGAGGCACAAAGGGGAAGCAGGCGCTTACCTCGCTCTGTGTTGGCTCTATAGAAGTCACCGACCCCGCCAGCATCCAGGCAGCTGCAGGCAGAGTCAGGGAGCACCTGAAGGRCTCTGGGCTGAACCTCCTCATCAACAACGCTGCAATACTGTTGAACAGGACTTTGGAAACTGAGACTGTGGAGAACATGGCCCAGGTGTATGCCACCAACACAATTGGGCCCCTGCTGGTGAGCCAGGTGAGAACCCCCACCTGTGGCTTTGCAGCTCTGCTCCAGAGAACATTGCTTCCCCTTGGCTCCAGCTCCTGGAGCTGGGAGATCCAAGGCAGGTGGGAAGGGCTGAAGGGAAAGGCCTGCTCTCTGCTCCAGAGCCCAGTGGGCTCTTGTCCTGACAACGGGCCTTGTATTCTCCAGCTCAGATGGGGAGTGCAAGCAGTCATGGGTCAGTGCCAAGGAGCAGGAACCTTGTGGTCTGAGGCTATGAGAGCAGGAATCTGCTCACTGATTTGGTGCTGACGTGATGCAGTGTGGAAAGAGCAGCTAGAAACTCCTGAAGTGCATCCACACAGGCCCTTCTTTCCTCTCGTTGCAGGCATTCCTGCCCTTGCTGAAGAAGGCTGCCCAGGGAAGCTTGAGCTCTGAGCTGAGCTGCAACAAGGCAGCCATCATCAACATGTCCAGCTCTGCTGGCTCCATAGAGGAAATTTTTGTTTGGGATTATGGGCAAATTATTTCATACCGCTGCAGCAAGGTACTGCCATGCTGTGCAGGGCATGAGCCTTGACAGTTTTTCTTTCTCACCTGCCTCCCTCCCTTCTTCCCTCCTGACATCTCTCTCCACTTGCAACAGTTCTCGGGAGTCCCTTTCTCCCTCCCACGGCACTCACCTCCTGTCTATCCATGCAGGAGATGCTATATGCCACTTCCCAGCCTCATTCTCAGAGGGCTCTGCTCAGATCAGCCTTCAGCTGTGCTTGGAGACTGTGGCAGCACTGTGTGTCCCAGGGTGCTCTGCTTGCCTACCCTCCTCTGCCCCTGCCTTGGGATCTGCACATGTTCCCCAGGGTAGGAGACTGTTTTCCTTCCCACAGTGATCCTTGYGGTGCCTCCTTGCAGGCTGCTCTGAACATGCTCACCAAGTGCCAGTCCTTGGGGTACCGGCAACACGGCATCCTCTGCGCTGCTCTCCACCCTGGCTGGGTGCAAACAGACATGGGGAATTTTTCCTCCACCAAGGTAGAACACTTGGGAGACCTCAAGGTTGGGGAGGTTGGTCAGTGTCTCTCTGTTTTCTATGGGAAATAGCTCTCCCTTGCTGTTCTCCTACCGCTGTTCTCCTACCAATTGGCAGGATCTTCACCGTTGTGTGGAGTTCTTTTACCCCCAGGTCCCTGTGTTGAATACAGGCACTGAGTATCTCCTACATCCTACTCCCACTGCCCTGGTTCCTTCATTAGTCTCTCTTTCCTTTCTTTATTTTTGTTTCATCCTGGACTACTTCCTTCCTCTGTCCAGTTCTCCCCCTGTGACATAGAGCTTCTGTGTCTTTGGGAAAGAATGGCCCAGGTAGGAGCCAGGCCAGACCTTCAGAAGGCCTTGGGAACACGGTTGTCTTTCTTCTGTCTCCCTGCAGCCCCCACTGACGGTGGACGTGAGCGTACAAGGAATGCTGAATGTGCTCTGCTCCCTGTCCGAGAAGGACACGGGTACTTTCCTGGACTGGGAAGGGAAAGTAGTGCCCTGGTGAGACACCAGCTCTGTGTTGTACCAGGATCCTGGCAGCAGGTCCCTTTGCTGCTGCACCAAATTGTGCCTATGTCCTCAATAATATTGTATCCATAAAGCAATGGTGCTGCCACTAATGGTATCTTGCTGTTATCTCTAGGGATGTGTGTGTTTGGTGGTAGGAGGAATATACATGGGTGGTGGATGGGTGCCCTGCAGCTTCAGGGCTTGGATGGTATTGGGTGCCAGACCCTGTTCCTGTGAAGAGGACAGCCTTCACAGAATCCTTTCTGCAGATTCAACAAGGCTATGTCTCCTGTTCCCATCATTGCTACCACTCAGGCAGGACTGGGCTATGCCGGGCCGATCAGCAATGCTTGGGTCTCCACCTTAAAGATCTTATCAGAGGACTGCCTCTTCTCACTAGAATTTATACCCATGACACAGTCTTATAGACACACGCTTGCTCACCATGCTTGATATGCATTATTATCCACCCTATGCTGTGCTCTGTGGTCCTTGTTTGAGCAAAGATCTCCTGAAAGCAGCTCTTGGGAATATGTTGCTTGTTTTGAACTGGATCTTCAGTCTCTTGTGGTACCAGGACAGGCTTGTGCTCACCAGGCAAGTTCTTTCCTATTGACAGCCCAGCAGGGGCTAGGGCAGAGGACAGCATGGGTCAAAGGGGRTCAAAGAGGGCTTGGAATTGGGCTCTAGGTATACAAAGTGTACCCTTACAGGCACCTAAACTTATCACCATGACCTTTAAAAGGTAATCAAGAGTGGCTTCACAATGACATCAGCCAGCTCCCTCAGCGCTCATGGATGCATCCCATCAGGGCCCACAAACTTGTGTATGCRTGTCCACTTGTTTTCAGTGTTCTCTAACCTGATCCTTCTGCACCAAGGTTAAGTCTGAGGCAGTACTTCTGCCTTTTCGGTTTCCTTTTTCACTAAGGGCCCCTGTTCTAGAAGGGTACTACACAGAATCACAGAATCACAGAATCGGTAAGGTTGGAAGGGACCTCTGGAGATCATCCAGTCCAACCTCCATGCTCAAGCATGCTACTTGACTGTAAAGCTCATGTTCAAGCAGCAGCTGTACATGAAAACATGGCACCAGCATCACAGGCCTGCCCACTCTCCTGGTGCTGGGGAGGGGCCCAGGCATTGGCTTACTGTGAGCCCCTCACTTCTCCCAGGCTACAGAGATGTTATTGGTATCTATGTAACACAAAGCCGTGAGCCATAGCTATGGGGTTGTTGATTTCCTCTGTTCTGTGATCTTTGATGATCCAGGGTGGCCTGAGGTCTAGGGAAAGCTCTGGCCAGAGCTAACAGATGGGTTAGCTCTGTTTCTTTACTGTTCTTCACTCCACAGGCTCAAGCTAGGCTGTTTGGGGGGTTAGAGTTTTCCTTCATCCACCTTACTGCTGGCACAGTAGTTTGCTCTGGTGATGGACGCTGCAGCTGCCCCGAAACTCTACAGTGCTGCTGCGTATGTTCTGTACAATTCCCACACTGCCTAGGCATGTCCTCTTCCCACAAACCTGCCTTTCTTTTCATCTGGCAGGACTATGCCACAAACTTTGTCTATGCTTATGGTGTGTTTTGTCTGCAGATTGCTCTCAACATGCTTACCGTGTGCCTGGCCTTGGCGTACAAAGATTACAGGATTATCTGTACCTCTGTATATCCTGACTGAGTGAAAAACAGAACAAAAACAGAGCAGGTGGGTTTCTGAAACATTTCCAACAATGAAAATGAGAACTTTGGCTAGAAACATATATCAGCAACTTTGATGTTACTCCTAGAGCAAGCATCACACACCCAGGAAATACAACCAGAACTTTGCATAATTTTACTAACAGGACCTAACTTGTTAGCCTAGTTTAGCATGGCATTGTCATTGAATTCTGTTTTGATTATTGAACTTCCCTTGCAGAAAGGTTTATTTAAACCTTTAGGTGAACTCTGATGTCTACAAACTGGTGCTCGCATCTGCTTTCTCCAAAGCCACCCAGATACACTGGCTAGTTTCTAATCTTAATGTCCCTTTACAGAATCCTGCTCCGTGTTATACCTCCTCCTGTAATTGCAACACTATGGCACATGTGGGCCAGGGTTCCCACCTACCAGCATGTGTTGCTAGACTCTCCTGAAAGGTCCTTGGCTACAGGAGTAGGATTCTCTGAAGTCCTGCTCTCAGGTCTTTTCAGTGCTACATGTGACTGAGGTGGGGCTAGCAGCTCAGTGACAGTAACTATCAATTCAGTGGTGGCATGCAAGGAACCCACTACCTCCTCAAAAGTGGAAGAATACATTGATGTTTTAAGACAAAGGCATGTCTTTGGCTCAGATTCTCAGTGTAAAGATAGGAGTTTTGAGGATGCTGCCTTTCACTGTAGAGCTGCAGTAGTGTGGGAAGTCCAAGTGCAACACAAATGTGGTTCTCTACCTCATATTTCTAAGAACATAAGATGCCAAGCAAAGAGCTTATGCCTGTTGTTAATATATTTGATTTGGCATATGCAGCCTCTTTCTTTCCTAACAGCCTTGTTTTCCTTCTGCAGGCTCCTAGACTGTGAAGGAAAGCACTCAAAGCTTGCTGAAGGTGATTTCCAGGCTCTCTGAGAATCATAATGGCTCCTTCACTGGTTGGACTAGAAGGAGAGTCCTTTGATGAGAAACTAGCTTGCCAAGATTTATCTGGAAACAAACCCTGCAACACAGTGGAACCCATAACCAGTAAACATATCAGCTTAGTTCCCAAGTTTTTCTTGATCTTTTCTTCTGCCTTTTGAGTTTTGTTACTTGGGAAGTACAGAGAGTCCCTGTACACTACTGCTCATCCAGCCAGGGCCAAGCACGTGGCACCTGGGATTTGAAAGGGAAAAAAAAAATAACAGGCTTCTGCGCATATGTGCTTGCATGCAGGTGAGTGTGTTAGCAAAAGAGTCAGACCATGCAAAGTTGCTCCTCACAGTGAGCAGGGCTGTCCTTCACACATTGCCAGGGTATGATTCATTAAGATTGAACCAAGCTGCACAGCCTTTCCCTGCCACACCCCTGCTACTAGAAGTCACTGCTCAGTCTGTAGGCCAACAGTTTGCTCTCCTCATCATAGCGTGACAGCCTTTCTAAGCTTTTACTCCTTGTATGTCTAACAGAAGACAGGGCACACCCTGTCCCCATCGGGATCTTGATGTAGGCAACCTCTGGCTCCTTCTCAATTACTTGGCTGATCCCTGAGCTGGCAGAAGAGATGGAGTAGGGGGTTCAGGCTGAGCTAAGCCATTAAGCAGCTTCTGAGTGATTGAGACTCAATGGACTCACATAGCTATGTTCAGCTGACCATGATGTCCTCTCTCTGTCACCAGAACGCTTTCCCAGAACATACTAATTGCAGTGGAAAGCCTGCAGTCAATCAGAAGTAGAAAGTGGCTAACAGATGAGGGGTAAGGAACTACATGAGGACTCTTCAGCCTAGGAAAGGGACAACTAGGGAAAATGGACTAGAGGTTATGGAATCAACAGCGTAAGGAGTAGGCAAGTAGAGAAGCATTTTTCTGCTTTCTACCATCTTTCAGGAGACTGTGAGTACCATGTTCCAGAGACACTGGAATATGCTGCAGATGCTTGAAGATGGATGCCCTTCACACTTTGTAAAAGGGGGAAAATATATTGCATAGATGCCATGGGCTTTCTGTAAAGAAGTGAAAGCAGCCTAAGGCCCATGATTTTTCCAAGATCACTAAAACAACTGAACATGGACAGAAATAAGACCCAGCTTGCCACATCTCTGTTCAGCGTTATAACTGCTACAGGGCACGCCAATAACTCAATCAGGACAAGAGCATCCAAAGGGACACTGAAGTCTGATACTGTACAAGGAGTGAGCTATTAGGCTCTTCTAATAGCTGTTCTGCACTAGGGTCAGGATGCCTGTGCCTTGAGACCCAAATTTCTAAGTATGTTGTCCAGATCATCTCATTCTTTGGATCAAGAAAGCTGAAATTTTGTTTAGAAATATCTTATCAATCTGAACATGCAAAATCTAGCTTGCACAGATGGCATGTTTCCTGCAGAAACTGCCATCATTTGCTCTTGCAAGGCCTCCACAGCCCCTGACTCCCAGTACAATGTTGCAAAGGCATTTTCTGGATTTCATTGCCCAAAATGACCACATGCTTTAGAAGAAATGATGGGTGTGACAGTGGTTAAGAAACTGAAGGATGAGGTCAGTCTGAAATGGAGAAGGTGGGTAGTGCTGAGAGGGCTGTGTGAAATTACAGCTGTTGTAATACTTTTATTTTGATCAGCTTGAAAAAGACTGTCAGGGTTTTGAAACTCTCAGAAATAATCTTGAGGTGCCCAAGGGGACTTTTTTTGTTGTTGTTGATTTTGTTGATGACAGGATAGAGATTAGTAAAAGCATAGTAATGATTTTGTTTTCTGCAGGGGTTGTTTTGTGATAGACAGACAATATTTGTCCTGCCACCAAAAAGAGCATCTCTGGGCAGTGGCATAGGCAGTCTGGTTCTGACTAAGAATGTTCTGAGCTCTCCATTTGGTTTCATTATAGTGGCCTGTTCATACTCCTATACTGATGTGACATTAAAGTCCAATCTCTTCAAGTGATCTACATTTTGCTGTATTGTATAATACAAATACCCAAAGTGGCCTCAGCAAGAGTGTTCCAGTCTTTTTTGTATTAGCACTTGATAGAGCTATGGGAAAAACATGTTAAATTTGAAAAATGTCAGCATCCTGACAGTGTAGCCATCCAGTAATGTGACCCTACTTGATATTCACTATCTTGTAATGCAAGGTGGATTTGAATGTGCATTTTAATAGAGGGAGTCGAATATCTCTTTCCACTTGTTATAACTATGCAGGGAGAGGTGTGAAACTCCACTRGCTTTAAGGAACACAAACCAGTATATAGTTAGGCAAGCAGAAACCTGTGTAGTATACTGAAAATGCTATAGAGTGATCCACAGAGTGATCCCTGCTCTTGCAGCCAGCTTTCTGTCCAAGCAACCCATACACTGCAGCTCTTGGAAACCTACCTAGTGCATCAGGAAGAGTGGAAATAGCAGAACTGAATCGGTGGAGGAAGGCCGAAGAGAAGCACTCCCTCTGGTAAATTTCTCCAGCTATGGGGATGTTTCCCCTTCCCCTCTCTGGGCCTTCCCTCCATACCCAGGAGCACCCAAGGGAAGACGGTCTTTTGCTGGCACCCCTCGTGGGACAGCAACAGACTTTGGTCTGTGGCCTGGGACCCAGCACTCAGGGGTAGCATTTCCAGACAGGGCCAGAATGTTGTTGCTGCCAAARAGGAGAGGATTCCTCCAGGCTTTTGGCTCTGCGTTTTCATACTGGACACCCCATCGCTGCCTTCCCAAGTCTCCACACCTGGATGCCTTGCTCTGTGCATCGATGCCAGCTGGGTCCAAAGTCTCATCCCCCTCCTAACTCCTCCACAGGCTGACTAGTGGTACATGGGACCGTGTCATCTCCTKGCCTCAGGCACTAGGGCCCCTGTCCCATCCTAGAAAGCATAGAGATGCCAGCAGAAGTAGATCCCAGAAGTCCTGCCCTGCACTAGGCCTGCAGCCTTTCTGTGCCCGTCTCCCTGTGCCTAAAACCACACAGTTCCTTTTTAATGTCCTAGCCCTGGGCAGCAGACAACTCTCTGGGATCAAAGGGAGAGGTACCAGGACATGCTGGCTGCACAGAAGAAATGTGAACATTGCRGGGAAGTCTGGAAGCACAGTCCTCAGCCACCTTGCTAGCTGCAGAAGCCTGCCTGGCCCTGCAGAGCGACCAGTCTCAAGGCACTGCAGCTCCAGGGCCAAGTGGAGGCCTGTCAACGTGGGAGCTCCATGGCTACTCCCAGAGCGGGCGCCATTGCACCCACAGAGCTCCTAGCAAAGAGGGTATTAAAATCTACCTCCAAGGGCAAAAGAAAAGTGGCAGGTGCTTGTTCACAGCTGGAGTAACCAGCCTGTGCCTCACAAAGGACGGTGCTGCAGGAAAGATGAGAGGAAGAGCTGGTAAACCCCATGTGCTCCTCCACAGCTATTGCTAGAGCCCTAACAGAATAATGCATATGCAGTGCATAGACCACAGTGTACAGATACACATGTGCCATAGCTCGGCAAGTTGCTGGCTGTAGCAGAAAAGAGTGTGGCCTAGCTGCTCAGGCAGGGGCAGAGCTCAGCAGTTCCTGGGCACCRACCAGGATCAGTCCATCCTGTACCTTCCTCTCCTCTTGCATCATGAACGGGGTTGATTGTTTTAGAGCTTTCTTGAATTAGGGTTTCAAAGCTGCACCTAGTAGCTCCCTGTAAGCCACGGTCAGCTCAAGGCTGCTTGACAGCTCTGTCAGCCTCTTTCAAATTCAAGGCTCCTTGAAGCCTGTCCACGAGTCYCCTCTCCAGGAACAAAGCATCCAGAACCAGGAACAAAGCATCTCCCTGTCCTTCAACAAACTCAGGAAGGGGCTTTGTGAATCCTTCCTGAGGAGCTGGATGG
>NW_028187057.1:12560-13619 GCF_003343005.1 Rhea americana | reverse complement strand
CCTGGGAAACCAAACCTGGATGCAGTGTTCTAAATGTGGCCAAATGAATCCTAACTAGAAGGCAATCATCATTCCCCTCGACCTTCTGGCTGTGCTCTTGGTCRTACAGCCCACGATGCTTCTGGCCTTCTTTGCTGTCAGGGAAAACTACTAGCTCATGTTTTGCCTCTGTTCACTAGACCTTTCAGGTCCTTTCCCACAGAACTGCTCTCCAGGCACTTTGGCCCCAGTCTGTAACACTGCTGGATGTTGGTTYATCACCAGTGCAAGACCTGGCATTTGGCCTCGTTGAATTCCCTGAGGTGCCTGACAGTCCATTCCTCCTGCCTGTCCAGGTCCCTCTGAATGRCWGCCCTCAAACATATGGTTGCCCCCAGCACCACATCCCAAGTCTGGGATCACCTACAAGTGTGATGAGTGCTGCCTGCCTTGTGTTATTAATCAACAGGACAAGTTCCTGGAGAGACCCTGTGGTGCTCCTCTTCTCCATGGCCTCCAGGAAGACTACTACCCATTCACCACTGTCATCTGAGCCTGACCATCCAAGCAGCTTCTTACCCATCTGGTTATCTGCTCTTCTAGACTGAAACATTCTGATCTGCATGCAAGAATACTGTGGGAGACGATGTCAAACACCTTGCTGAAGTTTTGGGAAAAGACATTTACTCTTCTCCATCCACAAATACAGCTCCTTATTCATAGCAGATAGTCAGACTGGTGAGGTAAAACTTCCTGTGGGTAAATGCATGCTAACTGTTCCCAGGCGTCTTCTCCATCATATTCCCAGAAATGTGATCTGAGAGAATTCATTCCATGACTCATCCAAAGTGAGAATGAACTGCCTGCAGCTCCACAGGTTGTTCCTGAGGCCTTTATCGAAGATGGATGTAACGTTTCCCTTTCTCCAGACATTGGGACTTCTCCCCATCTCCACAATCTTCCAAAGATGATAGCCAGTGGCCTTGCAGTGACAGCAGTCRGCTCTCACAACACCCTTGTATGCAGCCCATCCAACCCCATTGACTTGTATAGTCTGAGTTCTCCCAAGTAAATCCCTCA
>NW_028187057.1:8844-10978 GCF_003343005.1 Rhea americana | reverse complement strand
GGAGACCTTGTTGTGATGTGCCTCCCATTTATGCAGCACGCTTGGAGGCAGACGGGATGGACTTTCCCTAAAGGCAGTGGTGGGATTCATTGGTCTGGGCACAAGTAGAAAAACTTTCGATAACCGGGAGTGTTTGCCCAGAAACCACTCCAAAAGGGATAGCTGTTCCGTAGGTCTGAGATGGTTGTGCTACAAATCCCAGGCATCTGACATGGACCTGTCTGACTGTTTTATCCTATTAAATCAAGGGTCTGCACTGAATTACATTAGCAGTTTGCACTGTGGGCATCTCCATGTGTCTCAACATCCTGGTGAGTGGTGCTCTAACAGTAGTGGGAACTAGAATCATTTCAGATGGCCAAGGACATTCCCCACCTGGCCCCCATCTCATGCTCTAGAAGGATGCGATTCTTCACCTTGCTCCATCAGAGCAAGCAGACACTGGMACATGCCTTGGACCACCTTYGTCTCTGTAACTGTCACCAGGTGTTACCAGGTAACTGACTCCCACTCTCCATCTCCACTGATTGCAACAACAGCTTAGGCAAGGAGTTTGCATGCAGACACCTATGTTGTGCACACTTCAGCTTCAGCAAGCAGAATCCCAACTCCTGTGTGTTGTAGAGTTCATGGGAGGGAGCTGAATCCTACTCCATCCTGKGGGCTTCTACACTGCCATAAGATGCCTCAGTTGGCTCTTCTGAATCAACACCTGAACCATGGGTAAATGAACTCTCTTCCTGACCCCATCAAGGAGTMCTGCCTAGTTGAGAGACAGGAATAGGGGCTTCCAGRGTRGSACATTTCCACCTCTTGCAGATTACCATCCTCTGATGGGACAATTTGCAATGCTGGAATCAGTTTTCCCTCAGTGCTTAGAGAGAAAGTACTGGTGATTATTTTGTGTCTTTCAGAGAACATTTCCCAGGAGGAGGGAGCCCAAGGGACAGGGAAATTCGTGCCTACAGCTGGGCCCCTGCTCCTTAGCAGGGCCAGGCTCCTGAGATGGAGAGAGTTCATGGCAACCTGACAGCACTGCCCAGAGATAGCTCTGTCCAGGAGCAGCTGCTCTGCTAGGAGCAGCAAGGCTCCAGGCACTGCTTGCTGCTGCTGTTGCTACGAGATGAGACAAGGCAGAGAGAAGTGAAAGGCAGCGTGGAGTGGGAGGACAGAGGAGAGCTCCTTGTGGGAAAAATCTTCCCAGCCCTTGACACGGTAAGTATCTGGCTACA
This sequence comes from Rhea americana, assembly GCF_003343005.1. Taxonomy (NCBI): domain Eukaryota; kingdom Metazoa; phylum Chordata; class Aves; order Rheiformes; family Rheidae; genus Rhea; species Rhea americana. The sequence goes on along the minus strand of NW_028187057.1, from coordinate 9,746 downwards.
GGGCAATGCTACTGAGGTTCCTGGAGGGGTCTCCTGAACCCAGACCAAGTGGGGCTATCTTGGCTGACAGACTTTTTAAGGATCACCCTTGTGGTTCCTTCAGGGCATAAGAATTTGCATAAGATTCTTCAGAGCATGGATTCAGCTACACACAGTYGAAGGGACAGTGAATGCTGCTCCCTTCTGCCAAGGATGGATGCAGGGGTGTGAAGCCAGGGTGTGCACACAGGTCTGCCCAGGTTTGTGATCCAGAGCAGTGTCCTTGAGCCCCAGGGTGCTGTGTGCCCAGGAATCTCTTGCCTGCAAGAGCTAGCACTCAGCCTGCCTGAAGAGCTCACTGTGCTGCTTTGGGACAAAGCTCTGGATGAGAGGAGTGATCCACAGTGGGTCAGATTTGTTCTTCTGTTGAGAGGTGATGCATGGGTCAAGGCTGCTCACAGCTCTAGCTCAGGCACTGGACATGTCCAAGGGATCTTTTCAAGAGGCAGATCAGGAGAAGGTCTACTTGAAAGGGAAGGAGTTTTCCTTCTGATCTCTGTGCTTCCAGTTTTCTCCCTAAATCTGTCAGGGAGAAAAAAAAAAAAGGAAAGAGTTTTCTGTTTTGGCAAGAAACTGGGACTCCGCAGCCTTCACTCCGAGAGATTGATAGGTCTATGAGAAATCTCTCCAAGCTGCTTCATCCTCACCTTAGCCTCCAGACAGCATCAACATCACCTTTTTGACCTCCCCAGGGCTTATGTGACCTGTTCCTTTCCTTAGGACCTGCATACACAGAGATGCCCCTGGAAAGTGTCCTGATCTGGGAGGTTTCTGTAGGGCAGAGCTGAGCACCCAGAGGGTGGGTTGAGGTCTGTCAGAATTGACTGGGAAAAGACCATAAGACAGAGAGGGAGCTCCCAGGC
>NW_028187057.1:6289-7759 GCF_003343005.1 Rhea americana | reverse complement strand
AATTCTCACATACCCCCTGCAGGTACAGTAGGACAGATACTTGAGACCATGGTTAGAGGTCCTTGCTCTTTATGATAAACTCTTCCAGCACAAACTAGAGCTCAAGGAAGAGAATTGCACAAAGGGCCTCCCAATAAAGAGAGAAGCAATATGAGATTTTTAAGACTAAACGAAATATTTTATATATTTATTTATTGCTCTTTAAAAATCTCTCCTAACTTCTTAATATCTTTTCTTTTTTGGACAGCCCCCCTACCTAGTGAGAGCAAATGTCCAACMGCAGCTCCCTCAATGTGTTCCTCCTCCTGACTTTTGCAGACACACGGGAGCTGCAGCTCTTGCAATTCTCATTCTTCCTGGGCATCTACCTGGCTGCTATGCTGAGCAACAGCCTCATCATCATAGCTGTAGCCTGTGACCACTGCCTCAACACCCCCATGTACTTCTTCCTCCTCAACCTCGCCTTCCTCGACCGTGGAACCATCTCTACCACTGTCCCTAAATCCATGGCCAATTCCCTGTGGAACACCAGGGCCATTTCCTACTCAGAATGTGCTGCACAAGTTTTCCTACTTGTCTTCTTGTTAGGAGGAGAGTTTTCTCTTCTCACTGTCATGGCCTATGACCGCTACGTTGCCATCTGCAGACCCCTGCACTATGGGACTCTCATGAGCAGCAGAGCCTGTGTCAAAATGGCAGCAGCTGCTTTTGGCAGTTGTTTTCTCAATGCTCTCCTGCACACTGCTAACACATTTTCCAYACCCCTCTGCCAAGGCAACACAATGCAGCAGTTCTTCTGTGAGATTCCCCACATCCTCAAGCTCTCCTGCTCACACTCCTACCTCAGGGAAGTTGGGCTCATTGCGGTTAGTGGCTGTTTTTTCTTTGTTTGTTTCATTTTCATTGTGCTGTCCTACGTGCAGATCTTCACTGCTGTGCTGAGGATCCCCTCTGTGCAGGGCCATCACAAAGCATTTTCCATGTGCCTCCCGCACCTGGCTGTGGYCTCCCTATTTGTCAGCACAGCATTTTTTGCCTACATGAAGCCCCTCTCCCTTTCCTCCCCAGCTGTGGATCTTGCGCTGGCTGTTCTGTACTCAGCGATGCCTCCAGCAGTGAACCCGCTCATCTACAGCATGAGGAACAAGGAGCTCAAGGATGCCCTGAGGAAACTGGTTCAATGGCTCCAGTGGAAGCACCAATAACCATCCCATGTGCATCCACTCATCAGTCACTTGGCATTTGGCATCAAGGATCTGTGCGATTCATTTTTTTTCCTTACTTTTCTCTGATATTTTCCTATGAAAAGAAAGAAAAATATTTTGATTTATGCCACTTCTCTCTCATTGGAATATGACTTACAGAGTACGTTGAAGTAGTGAGCTAGGCTTCCCCCTTCATCATCAGAGATGGGAGAACCTCAGAGCCTGCTAGTGCTCGGATGCCCCCCAGTGCAGTGAGGAGATTTTC
>NW_028187057.1:3248-4503 GCF_003343005.1 Rhea americana | reverse complement strand
TGTACATAGCTCTGCTCCTCTCATCTCTTGATCTGACACAGTCTTCCTCCTGCTGACCTAACCCCTCATCTGTACCTCGGAACTGKCCCCTGACTACAGTCAGGAAAGCCTTGGCCAGGAAAGCTGTGACCCAAGCTTGATCCCGCTCTGGCATGGCTGGCAGAGCAAGGAGAGTGAAGGCAGGGGCTGACCCGATCCTTCCTAAACATGTCTTTCCAACTGAGAAAGACCCTGCTGTCACATCAGTTTACTGCCTGCAATGTTTCTCCAGGCATTGTAGTGGGAGCGGGGTGTTACTGCCTTAACTGCAGCTGAACCCCCTCCTTAACCCCAGAGAGTGGAGAGCAAAACCAGACCAGCATGGAGAGGTGAGGAAACAAGGAGTACTTCCTCTATCACTCCTGGCACAGAAAAAGCACAGAATGAGAGACAGAGAGGCACTCAGGAAAGTCCTCCCCTCACCCAGCTGTGTACAAAACCTCCCAGATGGCAACATCGCAGGACAGTGGCTCTCAGCTCCCTTGCCACACAGTGGGAAATGGGCACATTGCAGATGAGGTGCTTCTCTCCTCTGCTGGAACTCAGGCTGCTGGGGAGGAGGCTCATGCCCTGGACCCCCTGGCCTTGAGCGCAGAGGATCTGCTGGGTGGGAGAGGAGACTCAGCAGTGCTTGCTTAGAGATTTAATTGAAGAAGATGACAGGGAAGTCTACAAATTCCGCCCTACTGTTCTAGTTTCCTGTCCTTCTTTGATCATGTCTTCACTGCTCAGAGCTTTTCCTCCTGGGATCTGTTTCTCTCTGTCATGTCTCTTCCCTATTAGCACTCTTCAAACAGCAGGAAAAGGAAAGCACAGACTCAAGAGAGCCTTCAGTCTTTAAGAAAACCTCTGTCCCTGCCCTGACGGTCCTCTAAGAAAGGCCCCTTGGAAATATCCTGGGGGTGAGTTGGAGCTGAGAGCAGCTCTTACCCACACAGCACCATCTAAACAGGAGAAGGAATTTGCCCTGCTGGAGATCACTCCTTCCAGCAAGAACTTCCCTCCACAGTGCTGTGGGGACCTTCCTGTGTGGGCTGAGTGCTGACCCTCACAGAGAGCACAGGCACTGCCCCAGGCACACAACACCATGGGGCACAGGGACACTGCTATGAATTACAGCCCTGGGCAACCATGGGTGCACTCCCTGGCTTCACACCCCTGCAATGTCCTGTGATGCCCTGTCCCTCTGAACACATAGCAATGAATCCTTGCCCTA
>NW_028187057.1:0-1003 GCF_003343005.1 Rhea americana | reverse complement strand
TTGGAACTTGCCAGCAGGGAAGAACTGATCAGGGATGTGATAWTCAGTGTCAGGCTTGTAAAGAGGAGATGCAGWCTCCAGACTCTGGTGGTCAGAAGAGCAGACTTGGGTCTACTGGGAGGACTGGTAGAGGAGTCCCGATGGAGGCACCTCTGAATGGCCCGGAGTGCTTGATAGTTGAGTCAGGAATTTTTTGGAAGAACACAAGTCTATGGCATTGGACGGGCTGCAGCAGAAAATGCTGAGAGAGCTGGCTGCTATCTTGCAAGGCCACTTTCTGTCATCTTTGAAAGCTATGGAGACTCGAGGAGGACCCAATGACTGGAGAAAGGCAAAGTGGCATCTATCTTCCAAAAAGGCCACAGGGACAACCTGGGGAAGTATAAGCTGTTCAGTCTCACTTTGATCAGGTGAGTGTCATGGAGTGAGTCCTCTCTGATCACAGTTCTGGGTCTATGAAGGAAAAGAAGGTGACTGGGAAGAGTCCATATAGGTTTGCCAAGGGTAAATCATGCCTAACCAACGGCATGGCCTTCTAGGTTAAAAGAACTGTTAGAGAAATACTGTGAGAAAAACCATGCAAATAGTTAACAAGACTCAAGGACAAGGGGGAGAGAAAAACAGTACTGCAAAGGATAACCAGCTYYAGCTAAATAACCTTGATGAAACCACAGCGCTTTGMAGATTGCGAGGGGTAGRTAAGACAAAAACAGCAGAATAACCCASAAGTKACCTTAGGTTCATTAAGGCTTATTAACATATTAACTTTCACACCTCTAAATGAATAATGAGATTGAAATGACATGATAACGATGTTACCGCCTCTTCTTCGCTTCCTATGCTAATTAACAAGAATGTGAAAGYGCAAGCACAGAGCGATTACCTGAGGTAATGAAATTGTAACCAATAGAAAGATTTGTATAAAGTACTCCCTGAAAAGTGTGTATAAATCAATAATGAGAGGGGGAGAAGGTGTGCTAGCTTTGTGGATTTACCACCTAGC
>NW_028187056.1:2258-14166 GCF_003343005.1 Rhea americana | reverse complement strand
TGTACTAATAAAAAAAAAATCTTACTAGTAAAAAAAAAAAAAAGAGCGGAACAACTGATTTTTAAAGGCTTAACAGCTGTGTCTGGAAAGGCCTTCAAGAACCAGGTTTAGTTGCTCAAGGCAGGAAACAGTCAGTCATTCCTCAAAGCCCCTTTAAGCCTTTGTTTTGCTGCTAGTGGGGAATAATGGTCTGTGATTTCAGTGCCAGATACTCCATCAGGAAAAGCTCTCTCCCTGCCTCCTCCCCATGTAGTTTGATAGGATTTCACCCTCCCCCCTTCTCTCCTGTAGTGCCATCCTGAGCAGCACTGACTTTACCCCTGCTCTGGTTGAGCTGGGTCTGACATTAAGCACAGCTGCACAGAGCAAGAAAGAGATCTGGGTTAGATGTTGGGAGGGTAAGATGGAGGCGCTTGTTTACAGACACAGTCAAAGTGTTGGGGGAGCAGGGCTGCTTAAGCTGGCCCCCCTGCCCTAAAAAACAAGCCTATCAAAGCTATGAAATAAGAGAGAGCATATGGAAGATGCTTCAAAGAAGGGATACAGAGGATGATGCATTCACCAGACCTCCTAAAAAGCTGCTCTCAAGGAGGCACGTATTACTGAGCCCTCTAAGGGCACAGCATCTCTCCTGTCTACACAGTGGTGCCCAAAAGTGCTGCTGCTGCAGCAGATTTTGGTCTGCTGCAGAAGCAGATTTTCTGGACACACACACACACACACACACACTACTTACAGCCTTCCTCGGTACAGCGTACGGGGAGGACTTAGGGGCACGTAAACCTGGAGGCAGGTAATTCTTATGCTCCAAGGCGATACTGGAATGGAAAGACATCGGTCAGTTCTCCTGGCAAACCCACTTGTTCAAACTGGTGCATTTTACTACGGTACAGAGAAAAGCAGGGGCACAAGGGTAGGGTAGTTTGCTGCTCAGACAAGGTGGTATCTGGAAGAGCTATATGCCCTAAAAACCATTAGAAAGGTTTTGAGAAAGTGTAGTAAATAAAGCCAGATAACATCACAGCCTCATCCCCTACAGGAAACAGAGGTGGATCAAGGTAGAGCTTGCACAGAACTGCAGAGCTCTCAGCTGTGGGACTGTTGCCACACACGCGTTCCAGTGAACCTTACAACATGTTTTGCCAGCTCGGGTGCTGTCCTCACACCTCCTGCACAGCCTGCAACAGCGATCTGCTGTTGGATCACTGAGGCCAGCCAAGGAAACTCCGCCTGGTTCACAGCTGGCCACAAAGCTTCTTCTTCCTCCACACCAGATCTGTGATTACACTTTGCAAAGGGTCAAGGAGGAGACTTCTGTGAACACAGGGCCCTAGTGCCAGCACTCTGCCAAGTCTAAGGTCACGGGAGGTCGTGAGGAACTGCAGAGACAAGCAGCTCCACACAAGCTCAGTAACTGCTTGGAAAGACTCAGAATGGTGGCAACTGGCCTCACTTCCTAAGTCAGCATAACAGCTCAGCACCTCCCTTCCCTGCATGCTGGGAAAACATTCAGCAGGAACSGAACAAAGGCTACCAGCTGGAAGACTACCTTGCCACACAAATGCAAGGCACAGAGTAACTGTGTTCTGGCAGGCCTAAGGGCTCCCTCCTCTTGTAAAGGGCAACCAGTGTGCAAAAGAAGGGAACACTGACCCAGCACCATCTGAACAGTCACTGTTAATCAAAGCTTCCTTCCTCCCAACACTCACCCAGCAGCAATGCCAGCCCAAGCCCAACCGTTGAGGCTGGCTTGGAAGTGGGCTGCCATCATCACATTTACAAAATACTGTTGTAGGGAATGTGAGTCTGATTTCTTACCTGTTTATGCCATAATTGGCCGTGCCCTGGACAAACGGAGAAGTCAGCTGCTCTAACGACTCTGCCAAAGGAAAGRGATGTTGTGGCTCAGAACCAAGCAGTCCCAGCCAGCATCATCACATCAGATGAGCAGTGCCTCTGTCATATTTCCACAAGTTCAGGAGGAAATAAGAATGGATATAGCGCTGGACACAAGTGTCTGCTTTGCGGCCACTTAACCGAGGAATATTACAGTTACTTTCTGTGCATTTTCATCATTGCACAGAAGATACAGTAGCCCCTATGGGAAGGGGCAGACATTTGGAAGCATAACCACATCAGTTATGGCAGGCAGGCAGAATAGTTCTCTTTGTTAAGAGGAGCTTTGCTAGGCAGGGAAATGCTTGGGCTCAGGAACAACCACAACCAGAGCGCCCTACAAGGGAGACYTAAGCAAAGGCATCTCTGGATTCTCACTGTTCCAAGCAGAGCTGGAGGACAGGCCTGGGGAGGAGGCAGCTCTGGGGCAGGAGTTCCTCACCTGTATCCCAGTCTTCATCGCACGGAGGTGCCTGCCATGTGCTCACAGTATTCATCTGCCTTCTCTGGAAGTCACTGGACTCACTCACTTCAGGGAGAGAGAGAAAACTTGATGACTACACACACCTACCTCAGACACATGAAGTGTTTTGGATCAAGCTGTAGACAGCTCTGGGCTTTAGAGAGAAACCCCACACAATGCAAACAGGTTAGGCCTCCTAATCCCAGCAGCCAGCTGTTGAGATGTACGTTCTTCAGGCCTCGTGTGCAGTTGAGTAACTCTGCGTGGCTTTGCCAACAAACGGGAAAGGCCTCAGGTGCCTGGGACTTGGTGGCAGAAATGCTTGAGCAGAGAGGAAGCCTGCTTCCATGAAGGCAGGCAGCGCTGCTAGCCTCAGAGCAGCTCTACATCAGCAGCTACGTAAAGCCCCTACGGTGTGGCAGTAGGTTCACAGCCACTGTAGGGAACAGAAAGGACACTGCATAGCATAGGATGCCTTTCTAAGCAAACTAGGGGTTTTGCAGAGCCTCTCCGGCCAGTCTCCCTGGGCTGGGGCTACAGGACAGGTGAAGCAATTCCAGCGGTAGAGAAGCTTGGCAGAGGGGCCGCTCTAGTTCTTGGGGGGGGGGGGGGGGGGGGGTCTGCTCATCAGGTTGCCTGCAGGAGAGCGGCTGCAGGATTTCCATTGGTTAGGCACCTCTTTAGTGGAGACTGACTTTTCACGCAGCACCAGGGTCAGGCCACAACAAAGGGAAATCAACTCTAGCCAAAGAGGGGCCCGTCTCTCTGGTCACTACCGCTAGCAGGGGCCAGGATGCTTTACTTCCATACGCACAGTTTAGGGCACAACCTTTTCATTCAAGGAATCTGCTAACCAAATGAGCACCCCTGCAGAACTCTCAGAAGCCTACCCAACAAGCTAAAGTGAACATGACTCATTTCCCCTGGTTCCTCTGCTACGCAACATTAGGGACAATATTTGGGTTCCTGTTTTCYGGTTAGTCTACGAGCAGTCCTTACAAACAAGGGACTAGAGTCCAAAGCRCGAACACATGCCTCAGAGCACGTGTGGTTCTCTTACCTATATCTTCCTCAATGAATCTTTTGTCATGGCAATTCGATATGTGATCGCGCAGGTCAGCTTGAGGAACGAGATGGCGGGCATTGAAGGGGCACGTGGCCAATTCCTTTGCAACTTGAGGGTAGCTCTAGACAAGAGAAACCCCAGAACATGTGCTGTATCCACTAAGTCCACTCATCTTCATCTTTTCTATTGACTAGCCAAGACTTGTGATCTAAACTCCTGGCGTTGCTTAAAAGGAGGCTAAACGAGGAAAGGCAAGACGTTGCTCAAACACACACTACAGATGCATGGGGAAACCAACATGCCCGCTCTCTAAAACACAGCTCACTGGAAAAAATGAGCTGCCCTTGAATTGATTCGAGTGAAACGTACCCTCAGCTAAACTCCGTACAACTCACTGCAATGCTGGCAATGAGGTTGCAAGGTTCAAAGCACAGATGCAACTCCTTTGAAAACAACAGAGCAGAGACAGCAAGCAAATCTAAACCTTTCAGACATTTTAAACAAACAGACACAAAGGCAGAGAAATTCTCTACCCCTTTGAAAACAACTGCCACCCAAGTCTGCAGGTGGAATACTGGCCAGCTCTATAGAGGATCTGCATTTAGGTAAAACCTTAACACAGGCACAGGTTGTACCAGCAGCGCTCAGCAATTGCTAGTGTAAATTAGCAGTCACAGCCCCATAGGCATAGCTTCTCAGTGCTAATGCAGTTAGAGCTAACAGGAGCCAACTAGCTCTGCTTGCGCAGTGTCGCCTGTTTGTGTGGCAGGGCTGCATTCTGCTGCACAAAGGAATGGAGAGCTGAGGAAAGTGGACGCCTTTATTGGATCCTGTGCACAGAGTATGCTCACACCCAAAGGGAATTCAACAAACCACCAAGCAGGAAGGCCAATCTCGGCTCAGAGAGAAGAGTCACCAGTGACAAGTGGCACTTCAGATAACATCTTCCTGGAGCCCTTCTTCAGTTACAGGAGCTGCCTACTGGATCCATACTCTGATGGGTGGTCATTATCTCACCTCATCCTCCTCATTAGTTAGGCTTGCCAAACTGCTGATCTATTGTGCACAACATGGACCAAAAGAATAGGCCAGCATCACTCACTTGGCCCCCCCTCCCCCATGCACATTCTTGCCAAGGTCTGGAGGACCTGAGGAGGGGGAATTTAAGCCTTCTTGAATTCAGGAAAGAGGGTAGCACACACTGCTTGGCTCTGATCACTACCTTCCTTTATACTGCTTATCTCCTTTTAAGCCACATGCTCCTTCAAGAGGAATCAGATACAAGTGTTTAGTATCAATACAGTGCTGTATCTACAGCTCTACAGTCTGTGTTATACTATTTTAAAGACTTACTGGTAAAAATAGAGGGGAACAATTGGTTTTTAAAAAGTGTTAGCAGAGACCCAAAGCTCAGTCAGACTTCCTTGCTACTTTCAAAGCTTTGTAGTACTTGACAGGTTAAAAACAAACAAACCCCATTAGCACACAGACAGGAGAGAGAGAGAAAGAAAAGCCTGCTATTAAATGATTCATATTGTAATTCTGGATAAATGGTTGGAGGAGGGGAGGGAAACTCCAATAGGTGCTGAGCCCTGGACCTGCACTTTCTGTCAGATGTACATTAAACAGTTATTAGCAATATTAAAGAAACTGCTATGCAGCTGCACTTCTGGCACTGAAAAGTAGAGAATGGATTGCAACACCAAATTACTTCTACTCTGACTAGCTCGAAGCAGTGCATGTAACTCAGGATGCATTCTCTCTCTGAATTAAAGTGGAAACACTTATCTGACCTCTATTTGCGCAGGAAGAGACCAAGATTTTCTTCCTGACCTATCAGGAATCTGTAGCTTCTTTCAGCACAGCCACACTGGTCATGTGAATTAATATGCACTTGAAGCTGCTACTGAATGAACAACAAAAATACATGAAACAAAGGTTAAATGAAGTTAAGTGCATGATATTACTCTGTCCAGAGAGAAAAGGCAGTAGGAATGAGAACATGCGTGTCATATGGACTCACACACACACAACTACCAACATTCAGACATTCAGTGCCTTGTTCAGCAAGTTTGCTTACCTTCCTGCATTTTACAAGGTGATAGGGAAATCGTCGGGCTCTGATTCGATGATGCTTATTATATGGACATTGCACTAATCTCTCTGGATCCAAAATATCTAGTAGGATAGAAGAATAGAGAGAAAACAATCTAGATAGAAAAATGAGATCTAGCAGCATCATTAACATAGCCATGTAAAAAACAAAAACAACATATCAGCACACCTGAGCTGTGAGCCTCAGGAATTAAATCAGTTATGCAAAATGATTAGTTTCAAATTCAGAATAAACAGATAAATTCACTTTGAAGTTTATTGTGACCAAGATGCAAGTCAAAAGAGATATAGAACAAGGAGCAGCACAGAGCACAGTAACTCTTGAAGTTAGCATGTTAGCTGGGTGATCACAGTTACTCAAAGCAAATGAGGACTGCAGTACTTTTCCAGCTATCTTACTATCTAAAGGAAAATGAGCAACAGAATATCACATGCAGCAGTGCCCTCAGGAGCACTGTCACTCTGAACAAAATCTTTCTCAATCAAAAGCTAATTTTGCTGGAAGAAAGATGCCAGACAGCTCAGTTTCATTCCTGAAGCAGCAGCATGCCTAATATGGTGCATTTCTAAGTAAAGTTTTCAAAAGTCAGTCAATTATTTAGGAGCTGAGGAGTTACTAGAACTTCTAAAAGATCTCAGCATTTGGGCATCGAACCAGGAAGTGTAGTCTTTCCTGCGTAAGTGCTGTAAGCTTTGTTTGTTTGTTTTAAAATAAACATTTCCATACTTGTTTTAAAATAAACAATTCCATACTGTTAGCAAGGAGAAGGGCAGCAGCCGTGAAGAAGCACAGGTTCCCTCCATTCCCTATGAGACTCTACCGTGCACATGAGGGACCTGATCCAGGCTTCCCCCATTCTTCTTGTCCTGCCACTCCTTTTGCACAGCCTTTGGGGCATTTAGGACTTGATTATATAGTAGCTTAAATGGATCTATGCAGGAGCTGCTGCTGTCTAATCTCTCTCTGCCCTCACCTCCTCTCTCTTACACATGCATTGGCGCTCAGTTGTCTCAACAGCTAATTCAGGGAGCTATACCTGCCCAAAGGCTGACAGCTAGTTAAGGTACTGTCCCACAAGTCACACTAAGCTGACTTAATGCTCTGAGTAACTAGGAAGGAAGGTCCTAATCCTCCTTTCCACCTTACATGTGCAATGCTGCTGCTGTCAGTTCTGCCACCTGCCAGCACATCCCACCTCCCTTCAACCAATTTAGGTCATTAGAACAGCGAAAAACTAAACACTCCTTCCTAATTAGGAATAACAAATTTTGCACTGACTCAGCTGCCCGTGGAAAAGCAGTTAGGGGTGATTTTGCTCTCTGAACTGGCTCAACACAAGATCAGAGGAAGAGCATTACCAGTATGACGAAGGGGGCAAGAACGAGCACAAGAAGGAGAGGAAAGGCAACCTCACCAAGTACACAGGACACCAAACAGAAGGATCACAGCAGCTGCCTTAATTAAGAAAACAAGATGCAGTCCTCACAAAGCTACATGGAGCAAAGCCTCCAGGGCACTACAGCAATGCCACAGGCAAACGAGATCCCAGGACCTGTAAGTAACATTGCCTGCAAACACAGAGCCACAACAATCCTAACAGTTTATGTCAGAAGCTAGGTGAGCCAACAACTGTAGGAGGTAACAACGCTTAATTAAGTTAAATCACTTTCTTCAGATGCTTCCTAGATGCCCGACCTCATCCACACCCCAAGCCTGCCTGTTATGGTAGCCACATACAGCTAGTTGAAATAATCAGCAAGGCACTGGAGCCTTCTTCGCTCAGCCACAGAGGCAACACACACAGACCCAGGCCTGGAGGAACCTAAGACACCCTCTTGCCAGCTCAGGGTGGAAGTCACGCTGGGGCGCCCAGAGCCCACCCCACTGCACCGGCCTCCCGATGGCAAAGACCCCTCCGGGAAGGAGCCTCAGAGGAGGAAAGGCTGAGGAAGGGTGCTGGGCCCTGCCCAGCGCACAGCGGTAGCCGCTTTCCCCTTCGCGGGCCGCCTCACCCCCAGCCTCACCGAAGTCATCCTCCACCTCCATCGCGGGGGGGCCCGAGCAGCGCCGGGGCCGCAACCTGCCCTGACCGCCGCGGGCGGCCGCGTGCACCAGGGCGGCCGCACGCCTGCGCGGGCTGTTTCCTAGCAACCACCCCCCCCATGCGTAAAACCCTCCCCCTCCCCTTGAGGCGGCGGTTGCCTAGGTAATCAGGCTGCCTGGGCCCCGCCCCTCACCTTGGGGCCTTGCCCCCTCCCCCTCCCGGCCGCCATCTTTTCCGGCGCTGCCACAGAGCCAAGTGCTTTCCGACCACCTTTAGTGCACCTTGTAGTGCACTAGATAATGCTGGGGTTCTGCCCATCATGGACACCCAAAACAGGGGCTTAAAATGCAGAAGGAGAGCACATCCTTGCCCTGCAACTCTTGCAGGAGGCTCATGTCGAGGGGGAGCCAGGCAGGTAGCTGAGGGTGGGGCAAAGCTGGGCAGCCCTGGCAGGCCTGACCTGCCTGCAGAACCATGACAGGGCCCTTCCCTGCCATCTGAAGCAGGGCAGCACGGTTGTCCTACTTGATTGCTGCTCCCACAGGTGTCCTAGCTCAAAGGCTCTGAGGAAAGGTCCAGCCTTGAGTTCAGGCTGGGGTTTCACACCCTGCTCAGGAGTGGTTATTCTCTGTGACACACTAGAATTTAAGAAAACATAAAAGCAGGAAAAAAGAAACCTGACATTTTGTTACCAGTTAGTATCATAGAGCCCTGCTGCTCTCCACATGGAGCATGGCTGAGTTCAAAAACCCTCTCTTTTACCTCATGACTGTCTCATTGTCCAGCCAAACACAAATGTTCCATGGATATAGAGATGGAAAGGGAAATTCTTTTTTTAGACGGACGACTAAACTTACAGGAGCAGGGGTATGAGTGGCAAACAGCCACTCATGTCCTTTCAGCTGCAGGATGGGAGTGCAGTCCACTGGTTAGAGCACAGTACCAGTCTGATCACTGGCTCCTGAGGGCTTGGATCAAGAGCTGAGCCTTATGCTTGCCTGTGCTGCTGTGGAGCCAGACAGGAGTGCTCTGCAGGGAGCAGAGAGAGTCTCAGCCCGTGGAAGAAGATGGCTGGTTGCATAGAACATAAGCTCCCTTTGGGCAGGGATGTGCTTAGCTCTGTAGTGGCTTCCCTGCCCTGATATTATGTAGTTGTGCTTTGGGGATGAGAGGAGGGAAACCTGAACAGCTAGAAGAGGAAGAGTTGTGTTTTCTGGAGCAGCATGGCCTTAACTCCTTTCCTCCAGTCCTCCCACCTCCTAGGGCAAGAAGAGACAATCAATACCTGTAGTTCGCAGTTCTCTGGAGTTCAGTGTGGACCACAATCATGCTGCACCAACCCACCAGCCTGGCCAGCGTTACAACCACATTTTCTTACAGAACTTGCCTTGCACTCATACATCCCTACTCCATCTAGACTGGTTTCCTCTTTCTCGAAAAATATTTTCTCAGTAGAGAGACAGGCAAGGGATGAGATGATAGATCACAAAATCACAGAATAATTGAATAGTTGAGGTTGGAAAGGACTTCTGGAGATCACCTGGTACAACCTGCCTGCTCAAGCCTACTCTAAGTTTCAGTTGGATTTTGAATGTCCCCAAGGATGGAGACGCCACAACCTCTCTGGGTAACCTGTTAGTGTTCACTGACCCTTACAGTGAAAAAATATTTTCTTATGTTCAGATGGAATTTTCTGAATTTCAGTTTGTGCCTACTGCCTTTCATCCTGATCCTGTCACTGGGCACCACTGAGAAGAGTGTGGCCCCATCTACTTTACACCCTCCCATCAGATATTTATAAGTATTGATAAGATCCCCCTTGAGCCTTCTCCACGTTAAACAGTCTCAGCTCTGTCAGCTTCTCCTCATATGAGAGATGCTCCCATTCCTTAATCATCTTTGTGGCCCTTTGCTTGGATTTGTTCCAGTGGGCTCCCTTCACGTAGTAGGCAGCTCAGAACTGAACACATTAATCCAGATGTGGCCTTACCAGTGCTGAGAAAAAGAGAAGGATCACCTACCTTGATCTGCTGGCAACAACATTCCTACTGTAGCCCGGGATACTTTTGACTTTTTTTGCCATTAGGAGCATTACTGGTCCATATTCAACTTGTTGTAGTACACCAGGACATCAAACCCTTTAGGCAAAATAAATTTGCACCTGGTCGGCACCCACCAGGGACTGGTGCATAGGGTTGCTCCTCCCCAGGTGCAGCACTTGGCATTTCCCTTTGTTGAACTTCGTGACACTACTTTCTAGCCATTGCCCAATCTGTTAGGGTCCCTCTCCATGGCAACACGACTCCGTGAGGTATCAGTAACCCCTCCCAGTTTTGTGTCACCTGCAGACTTGCTGAGGGTGCACTCTGACCCCTCACACAGCTGATGAAGACGAAGAACTGAGGCGGTATTGGCCCCAGTATCACCTCCCACAGTGCACCACTGCCTCCAGCTGCACTTTGTGCCAACCTTCTGCAGGTGAAGGACACATGAAGGACAAGTAGGTGACTGGGAGTAGTCAGCATGGGCTTGTGGAGGGGAAATTTGGCTTGACCAGCTGATCTTTGTGCTCTCTACACCAGCCCTCTGCTCAGAGCAAGTTCCTTCTCCTCTGTCCACTCATTAAAGTTATTCTGCGTGCCAACCTGCCTCCTCGATTGGYCCTTACCTCTGTGGACATTCTCCCAGGCTGTCCAGGGAGAAAGGTATTGTTCTGGGGAGGGTTGCAGTGGTGCTGCACAGCAGGTGTGCTGAGCACTCCTAACCACTCAATGCGTTTGACCCCAGGGGTCTAAGTTTCTCCACCTGCGTGGGATTGGCTGCAATCTTGGTACATTTTTCTATGACTGCCTTCCACTCTCCTGGGCATACATTCTCCCTCTAACATAACCTGGAAACTGCCAAGCAAGTAGTATGGAGGGGGCGGGATGAAAGCGCCAGCTGCCTTGAGAACCCATCAGAACACCATCAGAACCCATCGCAACAGCAGCAGCAGGGTTTACAGGGGCAAGGCGAGAAGGAAAGGCCGCAAGAAAACAACAGCGTGAGAGCAGTAAGAGAAAAGAGTGCCACATGCGGCCCTTGCTGCTGGCCCACCAGATGCCTTGACTGCCTGGTGGCAGGGTCACAGGCTGYTCCTCACATGTCCCCCGTGCTCTGCTTCCTCCCTGCCCTCTCTCTYGCAGGTGCACCTCCCACCCTCAGACATGTCCTGCTACAACCCATGCGTGCCACGCCAGCTCTGCGGCCCGACCCCGCTGGCCAACAGCTGCAATGAGCCCTGTTTCAGACAGTGCCAGGACTCCACCGTTGTCATCCAACCCTCTGCCGTGGTGGTGACCCTGCCCGGCCCCATCCTCAGCTCCTTCCCGCAGAACACCGCCGTGGGATCCACCACCTCCGCTGCCGTTGGCAGCATCCTCAGCTCTCAGGGAGTCCCCATCTCCTCTGGGGGCTTCAGCCTCTCTGGCATCGATGGCCATTACTGTGGCACCAGGCAGAGCACTGCATGGCCATTCCTGTCCTCCCCCAAGGGAGTGTGTCACCCCCCAAGGCTGTTGCTGACCCCAGAGGGGAGGTCTACCCAATGGAGGTCCTAGGACCATAGGATTGAAGGACAATTCAGGTCAGAAGGAACCTGTGGACTCCTCTGGTCCAACCTCCTAATCCAAGGCAACTCAGCCGTGGGGTCAGACCAGCTTCCTAGGTGCTTTAGCTGCTCTGGTATGGCAAATCTCCAAGGATGGTGACTGCACAGCCTCACCGGGCAGCTTGTTCCACTGCTTGACTCTCTTTGGGGTTGAGTAGTCTCCACGCTGTTGAATGAGGGCGGGGCAGAGGCGGATGATCACTCCCCTCAAACTACTGGCTCTACTCCTGTTCATGCAGCCCAGGATGCTGTTGGCAGTCCTTGGTGCCACAGAACCCTGTTGCCAGCGGCAGCTGTCCTGGTGGGGTTTCCCCAGGAGCACTTGTCCCTGATGTTCTCTTGGGGCTGTTGCTGGAGACGGGCTGGAAGGGGTGCAGGCACGGACTGCTGGTCGCATCTGTACTACCCAGACAGCTGCCGATCACGCCTCTGAGTGGCTGGGCATCATCCTGCCCAGCCGTGTSTTGCAGCAGTTCAGCACTGCCCCTCTCGCACCTGCAAGCCTCTCTCCAGCCTTCCTGCTGGTGACAGCACTGCTTTGGGGACCTCCYGGCCACTCTTGGGACACTCAGACTGCACCCCCATCTCTCTTCCTGCCTTGAGTCTCTCCCAGTTTGCCTTTCCCCAGAAGCTTTCCCCAGGAAACCCRGGGCATCGATGGAAGGAGGGGGAAA
>NW_028187056.1:0-1219 GCF_003343005.1 Rhea americana | reverse complement strand
GGGCAGGGTCACCACCACGGGAGAGGGCTCGATGACGACGGTGGAGTCCTGGCACTGTCTGACACAGGGCTCATTGCAGCTGTTGGCCAGCGGGGTCGGGCCGCAGAGCTGGCGTGGCACGCATGGGTTGTAGCAGGACATGTCTGAGGGTGGGAGGTGYACCTGCRAGAGAGAGGGCAGGGAGGAAGCAGAGCACGGGGGACATGTGAGGAGCAGCCTGTGACCCTGCCACCAGGCAGTCAAGGCATCTGGTGGGCCAGCAGCCAGGGCCACATAGCCCAAAGCACAGCCTCSTGCTTTGCCTCCASCCTGAGYGCTCTGCCCAGGGCATCCCGGGGAAAGCAGGGTCCTGCTCAGCCCAGAGCCCAGAAGGCCTCTCAGGCAAGCCCCAGCCTCTCACCATGCCAGAACTTCTGCCCTCTTTCCCTCTCCCAAGCAGCCCCAGGACCCAGTGGAGCACAGCAGAGCAGGTATCAGCTGAGAGCAAGAGCAGGAGCAGGAGGAGAAAGGGCTTCAGACTCACCTGGTTCCCAAGGAGGTGAAGGCGAGAGAAGTGGCTGAGCGAGGGGGGAGTTTGGCTGGCTTTTATAGAGCTCCTGCACCGCCCCAGGCCCAGAGTCACCCCATACATGGGCAGTAATTTTCCAGCAGACTCACCTCACATGCAGAAGAGCCTAGCTCATGGCATGGCTTGTGCTTGTTGTGCCTTGAATGCAGCCTTTTCATTTCCTCATTTCTGGCATGCCCATTCTTCCATGGAGGCTCTTTCAAGTGCCGGCATGAGAGGCCGAAGGATTTCCAGGGCAGGAACTTGTCAGTGTTTGCAGCAGCGTAGGCTCAAGTGCCAGAGGAGTCCGGTGCAGACCCAGCCCTTGGGCAGTGTCCCTCCGCTGGGGTTGCCTGTGACTCCTTTTGCAGGAAGGGGCCCAGGCCCTTCCGGTGCCCTAGTCCCCAGCCGAACACGCAAGGGTCCCTGTGCATGTGCGTGTGCCGTATCCTTCTCTCTCTCTYGCTSCCTCCCTCCCAGCTCTCTCTGACARTCACTGGTCATTGCCTCCTCTGGCGGCTGGGTTGTGCTGCAGGTTTTGACTCTCCTCCACCTGATGCTGCCCGCCCTGGGGAGAGATCTGTCCAAGGATGTCGGGTTGGGGTTAGGAAATCAAAAGGCCCCGTGGAGTTGAAGCAGGCCAAGGAGCTGGAGAGCAACACAAAGGGCATT
>NW_028187055.1:3649043-3701400 GCF_003343005.1 Rhea americana | reverse complement strand
CCCTCCCTTCAGGTACTTGTACACATTGATAAGATCCCCCCTCAGTCTTCTCTTCCCCAGGCTGAAGAGGCCCAGCTCTTGCAGCCTCTCCTCATAGGGCAGGTGCTCCAGCCCTTGGATCATCTTTGTAGCCCTACACTGGACTCTCTCCAGCAGCTCCATGTCTCTCTTGTTCTGGGCTCCCCAGTACTGGACGCAGTACTTGAGATGAGGCTTCCCCAGGGCTGAGTAGAGGGGCAGGATCACCTCCCTCCACCTGCTGGCAACACTCTTCATAATGTACCCCAGGAGACCATTGGCCTTCTTGGCCAATTCAAGTGACTTCAGTGATTTGATGTGACACACTGGTTACAATCACCTCAAAAGAGGAATGAGACTCACAGGGGAAGATGCTATTTTTTTTTTTACAGACTCTATGTGACAATAATAGTGTATGAAGCAGAAAGAGATAAAGAATTTGGCTGCAGAGTTTGTTATTGCTTATGTAATTATGTTACATTCCTATTAGATCTGACTGCCAAAGGCTGGAATTTGAACTTGATTACAACAAATAAATAGCTTCAGTAAGCAAGTATGATATCAGCATCCTTATTTCACCTTTTCTGAAATAGAAGATCTGAAGGTAGAACAGTTACAATCTGTGGTTCTTAGGGAGTTTCAGAATAGCTTGCTTTAGCAGAGGCTGAGAAATCACACATCTCTTCTATGCAATAATGCAAAAGGAAATATGCAAAAAGTGGATCTTAAATATCTAATAAGTGTCTTGGAACATGCCAGTAACTTGCCAAGTGATTGAAGAAGCTGAACAACAAGTGTTTTGATATGGGTATAAGCTGTCTCTCCCCCTCCCCCCCCCCACCCCCCTGAGTTATTTAACACTACCCAGTTGCATGGTTTCTCTGAGAATGGAGAGAAGAGGTCATACAATGTGGCACATGCAAAATACTGCTATGGGACTCATAGATTTTGAGAAGCTGCTATTCAAGACTAGACAAGAAAAAAAATGTATTTAAATTTCATTATAATAGGATCAAAATAGTATCCTACATCATGGGATTCACCATAATAAATTGTTTATTCTCATATTTTCATGTTTCCAATAATAAAATCCATACTAATCACAAGGTAATATCCTAATCTGTAAGGTTCTGCAACGGAAGAAGTAAAGACAAGCTTTGTGCATTTCAGATATCTAAAAATTTTCTGGTTGCAAAATCTTTTTTGTCTACTGCTTTGAATTACAAAATGTTAAAAAGGTAGATGAACATTTCTTTATGAATCTCAAATATCTGAAGAAATATATGACTAGAATGTCTATATGAACATACTCAATTTCATCAAAACAATTTAAATTTTCATGATTATCAAATAGTTCAGCAGGTTAACTTGTCATTACTTAATAGACAGACAATACCTATTTCATTGAAGCGGTTCCTTACCTCCTTAGTGAATTGTTGAAATGGAGAGTAGTAGTAGAGCTGCCCAGTCCCAATATCATGGCACTATTTGTATGCCATGCATGGTGCACTGTATATGCTAAGTCTGTACATGCACCGTGTCCTTTTCAGATTGGCTATAGGAGATGAGGATGCATAACTGCATGTTTCATGTGTAATGAGAAAATGAGTTTCTGTAACTGTGGAAATGATTACATAAGTTGTTGGACTTTCATTTGCATACTTGGCTTGTTTTATATATACATATATATGTATATAAATAGAAACTTATACTACCCATCATTCCAAATTCCTTCTCCCAAAACACCTAAGAATTATTCCAGTTATGACTCATAGTGATCCTAGCCTTGCTTCATTTAGTTTCTAGTTTTGTATTCTAGCACTGATATACTTTGAATTGGTAAATTCTATGCACCATTTATCTTTTACCTCTTGAAAGTCATCTACTTTCTAGACTGATCTTGTCACATTAAATATACTTGATGTAGTAATTAATCTAGGTAATAAATCTTAAATGCTACAGTACTACAAATGCCTGAAATAAAGCTTTTATGATTAAAAAAAAAAAAAAGTACTGTAGTAATCCTAAGGATCTTGTTATATAAGTATGTGATCTTGTTTATTCACCAGAATACTTAGCTAACTCATGTTGTTTCCRGATGTGAGATAGCTTGTAAATTAGYGCTATCAAATCTGCAACTGTTGACACGTTGGGGGAATATAACAATTTCAGTAGTAGAAGAGCAATAACAACATTTAATATTTATATATTGAGACATTCTGCATTGCTTTCTTAATATATATCCTCGTTCCTTTTGTGCTGCCCCTTTCTGTAGTAGATGTGAAAGTATATATCTGTGAGTATGTGATGCAACATGACAATATGTGGCATACTAGCTAGATTTGAACCAACTTAGTTCTCTGACAAAGTTCATACCTGTTGCTGGATATATATATAATTCCATCTTGTAAACACAGGGTAGAACAATAGATTTGTAAAGAAGATTTTTACAACTATCACAAAATAGAATATGTACCACACTAAAAAGAAGAAAAGTGTTAGGGTTCAATAAAACTCACATCATTCCCTGGAAGTTTTGGGGGTTTTAGAAAGAGATCATTTTCATGTGTGGGAAAATTGAACAGAAGTCTCATTATACAGGATTCTGACTGATGTGGTCAAGCATCTCAGCACAGCTGAAGCAAGTTTTCTAGTCAGAAAATCCCACTAATCTCTTTCTTCTTTCTACCACATGATGTCTTATGTGCATTACTGTGTAGGCATTATATTTCACATTAGAGTTTTTTTTTTTCTTGTTCCCTAAATGCCTTTAGTTGAAAGATAATACTGTGTATTTTAAGTTTATATTCAGAAAGAAAGCACACTTTTCTAACTATGAAATTATGCCTAACCTTAATTGAGGGTGGAGTAGGATGGAAGGGGGGAGGGAAGCTAGTTGCTAGTTTAGTCTAATTGCACCAAGTGCAGCACATCTCTGCAACTTATTCTAAGACTAATTGTATTGTTAATTACAAATGGCCCAATCCCACTTCACGAGTAATTCCTAGTGCAAAAGAAATAATGCATCAGTGGATTTTACCCTTCTCTTTTGTGCATCTTCTTTTACTTAGAATATTAACCATGTAATTTCTATATTTTATATTATGAGATAAATTCTTTATTCAGTAATCCTGTACTGCATGGATCTTATGCAAGTGTTGCGCTGTGGGGAGCTGTAGGAAATGGTTTGTACTCATCTGGCATACTGTGAGGCCTTTCCAAGTTAGTCTGGTGCCTTTGCCAGAAGGTGATTGAAAAAGGTTTCAACACTTGCTACATAGCATTTAGCTCAGGCTACAATGTAAACCTTCATTAGTCTTCTTCTTTTTTTAAAGTCTTATATTAGTGCTCATCTCAGTTTTCCTCTGAAAATCTCTCTCTCTCTCTCTCTCTCTCTCTCTCTCTCTCTCTCTGTGTGTGTGTGTGTGTGTATATTTATATTTACACCCACAAGTGCAGTATGTACACGTGAATGTATATGCATCTATATGCACTTTGGAGTGCTAAGCTTATTGGTTCACAGTGAACGCTGAACATGCTGAGAAATTTCAGATACTTACTTTTCACTTTGAAAGCAGACAAATTGTTCTGCACCTTTAAATTTCTAATGCTTATTTTGGTCTAATCTCTTTGGTGTCACGCAGCCTTATGCAGAGAAGATACTTTTTCCTCAAGAGTTTTTTGATAATTTTATCAGAAAGGTGGCTTTAACTTTTAAGAATTTCCAAATCAGCAGTTTTACTAAATTGCATTAAGTTCTCAAGAGATCCTGCAGCTCTACCTTTTGCCCATGTTTCTTTTTGCTGTCTCTGTTACCTCACATTTAACTGAGTGATAGCTTTAATAAAACACTGATCTCTGTTGCGGGTTGAAATTGCACATGGAAAGAAAAAGGCATTAGTGAACTGCATTTTTAAATGCCAGCCTCCACATCATGGATTATGCGCGTTCCTTTAATATTTCAATGCCTTGCTGTATCTAAATATCTATCAGTCTACACTTTACTGCCAATGACTTTTTGTCAAATCATGATTTGTCAAGTAAGCCTTCCACAGAATCTTGTAAAAGGTTTACTGATACACACACACACACACACACACACACACACACACACACACACACACACACACACACATATATGTATATATATACTATATACACATATTATATAAAAATGTGTATTATTATATACCTACAATGTATAATATATATTAAGTGAAGGCCAGCCAGTGATTTCATGACACAGTGTGGCTTAGATAGGAAAAAATCAAGACCTGATTTAACAGCATGAAAATGAATTCTGCAGTACATAGTCAGAAGTGGCCACACTATTTAGAACTGAGAACAGTGTTGTAGAACTATAAGATGTCAACTTTGACTGAATCAGTTACCCAAAGGCATACCATAAACCTTCACAACTTAACAAAAGTAACAAATATGTTGTATTTTCAGCTTCCTAATTTGAGAATCCATTGAATTTATCATAAGATAAATGCCAGCACAACAAACAAATTCTGCCAAAGAGCACTTCTGAAGAGCTCTGATAGCATACTGATTTTTTTTCTTATTTAATATATTGTCTCCTCAAACCACAGAGGCTTTTATATCTCTTAAGTACTCATAATAGTAAAGCACTTCCTGAAGTGTTTGACTGCACCAAAAACTGAAAAGTGCTGAAGAACGATTACCTTGATTTAAAATTCTGATGTGAAAAGCAGAGATGACTTTCAAGAAGTAAAATATTTAGAGTTTTCCTTTTTTTTCTTTGGTGGTAGATTTCAAGAAATATCTAAGAATACACATAAAGAATAAGAGAAATTTAACCAAGGAATATTCCTTTCCTTGAAGGCTTGTGTTGTCTCAGCTCCATAAATATCACAATTATGGAAGAAATAAAACTTCCAAGAACAAATGGTAATAGCCTATGT
Organism: Rhea americana; assembly: GCF_003343005.1. Classification (NCBI taxonomy): domain Eukaryota; kingdom Metazoa; phylum Chordata; class Aves; order Rheiformes; family Rheidae; genus Rhea; species Rhea americana. Next base: position 3,696,454 of record NW_028187055.1, on the reverse strand, counting down.
GGTAGGCTGCAATCAAAGAGAGTGTATTTTCTCTGGTCATACTATTAGCTAAGATAATCTAGATAAGCACTAAAGTAAAGTAATTTTTCAATTTTTATAAAGATATTTTAGAAATTTCTTAGAGATATTAATAGTTTCACTTAAATATGTAAAATACGCAAAAATGTTGTTTCATTGAGACATTTGAAAACTTTGTGTTTGTGTCTGAACTGTGACACTCTTCAACCTTGGTCATTCTTTAGCTTCCTGATAAAATGAAACTGGTTCACTTAATGTGAACAATTCCTCTGTCCACCTCTGTACTACTGTTTCTACTGTAGTAGAAAGGAGTTGTACCTGTTTGTGTTTCACCAGGAGGAAAAAAAAATAGTTGCATGGGCAGGAAGGGGAAAAAAGTGTGCAAGGTCAAGTTCTCAATCAGMATAGGTCTGGGTGGTGGTGAACACTTACCCCTCTACTTCTGTATAGCAAGTGTATATCCATCCTTTGCAAATCCTACTTTTAAGTTTCAACAGATCTACCATTAATAAGTAAGWATGTATGTAATACCAATAGTAAATATATGCCTTGGTCTAGCACAATAAGAAAACATRGGCTTCCTGGTCCAAAATACATATTTCAGGTAAATAAACGAAATAGGGAAATGGAGAATGAGCATCTATTCTTCAATAGTCATTGACATCAATAAAATTTCTACTAGTCCTTCTATATTTTCCACATCAATCTATGATTGTTCTTTTGCATAGTGTTGCACATCAGCAATTTTTTTTCTGAACTTGCAACCTAGATGATGGCTTCTGTGAAATAGTGTTACTTCTCTCATGCCTACTGATTGATAGTTTTACAGCAGTATTAGCTGTCTTCTATGCATCACTGATGGATTAAGGAGATTGTATAACTCTGAGATGGTATAAGTCTGTTCTCTGTCACATGCATTTCATTACCCTCATGGTGCACACAACTGCACAGAAAGCAAGATGGCAGAACCAGGAAGCATTATTGTATGTTGCAGTAGAAAATGTTGATAGCTTGTTTTCGCTACAATTGGTATAGGAAAACATAACAACCATTTTCAGCTTCTTTCACTTTAGTAAAGAGTAAAAGTGAAAAGAAAATGACATGTAAATGTGAAATTTTCCTCAATATCATTTTTTTTCTAGCATTTTACATTTCAGCATCTTAAAAACATGATCTATTTTAACAACAATTTGTCGTTCACCTAGTGAGTTGTTACATTTCTGGAGTTAAAAAAATCAACACAGTCTCTACATGTGGATGTTTAATCAATTTAACCAGTCAGCACTCTTGCTCAACCAGCAGGTGTTTGGCAGGCAAGAACACAAAACAAGTCCCATTAATGTATAGTGTAGTTTATCTTTTTTGAGTGCAGAGGGGGTTGCATTTGTGCATAGAATTATTTTCAGTCAAAGAATGCAATTATTATTCATGCCATTTTTTTTTCCTTTACAGGGAGAAATAAATTTGTCATTGTTGAAACAATGGAACATACTTGAATAAAAGTAGAAAATACAAACCCTCAGAGGAGMTGTTTCATGTTGGTTTTAAAATTATTTTTCACTGGAATTTTTCTGTTGTCACAGTGTTTGCAGTTGTCAAATAATGAACCATTTTTGTAATCAGAACTCGAATTTCTAGTATGAAAAGAATTTCTTTCTCAGATGATCATTATTTGAACAATTTTTATATTGGATTATTTTCACTTGTCGGCTGACTTTAGGGGAAGAATCAAGAAAGAAAAGAAAATGCAATAGATAAAGCATTAATTTTTCAACACCAACTGGGCATTAATGAAAGTTTAAGCTACACTGTTTCTCARAGCTAGCATTGCACATATCTGTCATCCTTTTCTGAGAAGCAGCCTTATATCTTAACACTAATCAGATAATTATCAATATTGCATTTTTTTTTACTATTGTTTATTATGGCATATGTAGATTGTATTTTTTTTTTTTTTTTGACCACAATGGTCCCCTTTTTCCTTTGTTCGCATTCTATGCAATGAGKAAAAGAACCATTTCACTGCCAATATATATTTGCAGTGAATGTAGCTTAGGTCTCAGGAGCTATGTAACAATTTTCTCTGTTATCACCTAAGATTTGGATAYGTAAATATATGGCACGTGAATTTCTACTGTGTATTAGGACAGTTTGGGATTAGTGGGTTAGTCTAAGATTCTTTAGGAAGTTTTATGTGTTTATGCAGTGAATTATAACACTCCTAGAAAATCTTTTCCTATGTAAGACTTCCTGAATATGTTTCTCTTTTTTATATTTATTTATTTATTTATTTATTTATTAAATGAAGTCTTATACTCCTGTGTCTGTTTCAGATATTCTGGCCAGTTGTCCTTTATTGCCCTGGTTTATTATGCCAGTCCATGGTACGCTGGCTAATGTCTCTGGGATTCTCCAGACTTTTGCACCTCAGCACATACGATGACACTGTTCTTTTGTTTTGTATGCTTTGTCATTTTGTTTTCCTTATGGTTTTCCAGTGAAAATGGTTGGATTTACAGAATTTTTAACACTGGARCTAATTTTAAACTACAATCAATCCTTTAAAAACACTTATTAATCCTTTAAAATCCTTATATGAAAGCAACCTGAAAAGTCATATACATTATAAGTTCTCTTTCAACTTCAGCAACCCTAAAACTTTCTTGAGGTTCATTTATTTGAAATTTTATAGTGGCCTGAGGAAATTCTGCTGCTATTTGTATAGCAGTTTKGCTGCTATCTTTGCAACCTTTGTAATATTTCATTTACTATTAAAACTCTGCTAAATATCCTGGGCCTACAAAGTCATTGTAAACACTGCCTCCTGTTGTTAACAACACCAGGCAGTTTCTATTCTAGATGCCTTCACTGTCATTTTCAGTCACATCTGCCCTATCTGCTTGAGTCTTCCTTTGCGCCAATAAAATAACTTTCCAGAACACYATTCTTCTTTCTTTTCTGTGTTCTATGCCAGTCTGCTTTCCACACTTCCCATTTTGTGGACTAGGACATACCCACATTTCAAAAACAGATTGTTGGACTCCTCCTGTGTCAGAAATGCTGACAAGATTTTAAAAAAAAATAGGTTGGCTTTTGTTGTGCAGAAGACATGGGGTCCAGCTTTGTGCAGCTTTAGCAGTAAGCAGTACAAATAGAGTTGGACACTTTAAAAAAGCTTCTRAGAGATTTTTTATTTTCTTCCTTTTCAGTCCTGTATGGCTCATATTGTCAATAGAAAAAAATTGGGAATAATTTTGCAGCCTATTAACTCTGTTTCATATGGAAAGAAAAGAATGGTGAGTGGCACTGTACTACCTAACTACACTCTTCCTGCTATTTATACACTCTTCCTAAATTTTCTTCATTTGCCAGGAGCAACCAGGGTTTTGACCTAAAGCCATTCGAACAAAATGAGATCCATTTAAAGTGGTATTTCCAGGAGAYTATTTTGGTTTTGTGCTGCCAAAACAACAAGATATATCCTTAATAAAACAGTTTCTTTAGAGTTACGCTAATATGTCTTGCAAGGAGAGAAGAATTAAACATAAGTTCTCCTATTTCTTCATCTTAACCCTTAAGTCATTGTATATATTGTACTTTAAACATAAATTGATTGTTTCAAATAATYATTTTGTTATTGGAACTGTCTCATCTTTTGAGTTGCTGCTGACAGCCTTAGGTTCTCTCTTCTTCCCTATGCTTTGTTATCCCCTTTCTGAATGTTTAATTGTATACTTCTTGGCAATTTACTTAAAGCTTAGAAAGTGTGAATATTTTATTACTTGAACATCTGCTAATTAGTCAAGCTCTCTGGAAACCAAGATAAATTAACTGTATGTTAGAAGGACATGGATATAAGGTCCAATATTATCAAATTTATGCTGGCTAAAAGATTCTAAGTTTGTTTATCAGTCTTACAGGCATCTCAAGGATTTCAATTGTACTTGTCACTCTCAATAGTGTATGCACAGATCTGGAGCTTTAAATTTTCTTTGCTCCTGCAGAAAAGGAATATGATTTATATGGAAACTTTATATAATTTTGGAGACACTAAAATGTGCAAGAAATCCGTCTTTCCTCATTTTTAATAAAGAAGAGAATTCATTAACAGACATTTTCTATTACCTAACGCTAAAATAGATTTCAAATACGCTSATGTAGAAGAACCTTGGAAAAAATTGTTCCCTTTGAGAACTGTAGGAAAGAGTAGAAATTCTTATATTCTTTAGTCAGACTCAATTTTATTGTAAGCTAGTGCATATTATTTAATATGAATAGCTCTATATACTGTATATATTGTAAATAGATAATCTATATCAGACACTTTTAGGTGTAATTCAGTTGATATTTTAAGTATTATGATCACTGTGTCTGTCTTCCTATATGCCTCTCATTTCTTCTGTCTTTCATCGTAATTTAGATAAATTACTTGTTTTGATCGTTGTGTTCTGGGAGATGGGAGGGAAATCTTTGTAGAAAACAAAATCAACAGATATGCATTATATTTGATTTGGAGAGAAAGCTGTCATTTCTTTAAGCTTAACTTCCTTCAGTTTATCATGAACTTCAATGGAATCATGTTTGAGTTTAAGAAAGGCAGTGAGTATGCCTTGGGGGNGGATGAGGCAGTTATCAGATACTTTCAACTGTAGCATCTAATAGTACTTTTTCTAAAATATGCTTAATTTGGACAGTAGTAAAAAAAGAGCTGTAAATTCTGCCTTATATTCCTTTGCAAGAAGAAAGAATACTTGGACTATTTAATGATGACTGCAAAACAAATATTTGAAGTCAAAATCCAAATACTGATAAACTGGACAATCTCAGTAATGATAAACTATTCAATTTACTAGATGGCAGCTGAATACCTATTTGCTACAAGATGAATGGTACTGCAAAGTACAATTTCAATTTATTTCAATTTATCATAAAATAACTATCCCTTCTCTTTTTTCCTTTTGGAAAATTTCTTCTTTAGGTTATGTTTCTTTTTTCTTTTTGTGGAAAAGTGTGCCTTTGTTTTCAATGAAGTACCTAGCAGACATATTTGATTTTGGCAAGTTGAAAATGAGGCTAATCCTTTTGACACYGAAATGTGTACTCAGAATCATTTATTTTAGCTACCAACTTATGAAATATTAGCTCAAGCAGTATAAAAATATAATGTTTTAGAATCAAAATTAACATTTTTTTCTTAGACTCTGAGGTCAGTAACAGTCTACAAAAGTAAATTCAGACTCTAGAACTTTATGTATTCACAGATTGTTTTTAAATGGCATTTGGCTTAAAGTTTAGCTCCTATTTACCTAGGAAGTGTTTTCAAAATAGCTGTTTTTATTCTCATGTTTCAAGTACAAATACACTGCRGCAGAACAAGTAACAAGCATCCTTAAAGTGGAGGCAGCGTGTGTGTCAGAGACTGCTGGAATCAACACTTGTGTTTAGCTAAAGCYCACTTACCAAAAAGGTATGTAGCCATGATTTGAAGCCCTCAGTGGAATCACACACTTCCTTCATACTACTGGTTATCTCATTCACTGTCCAAAATTAGTATCTTCTAGTTTAAATGTTCTAGTTTCTTCACTGAGCAACTCCACTAAATCTACTGTTAGGACCCACCTATTTATTCTTTTGGAAGTTTTTGTACRTTCTAATTAAGTCATGTCTCCATTTTTATTTTTAATCCGTTGGACAGATTGAAAATGCCTCTAGYAACTCACTCTGAGATTTTATTTATCTCCAAAATTGTGTTTACTAAAGAATTGAACTGTGAAATGACTGTAGTCATGGGTTTATGCTATTATTTATATTATAAGAAAAGTTTTGTAAGCAGACTGAATGCTACATTTGATGTTGTCATTAGCATCTGACAGAATAATTTCACTAATTCATATTATCACCTATTGTAATATCACAGTTGTTGGATGTGGCATTAGTTACAATTCAATATCAATTAACCTAAGTATAGATTTTAGTCCTTGTGTTAATCCTTCATTGTATCTGCTTTAATACTAGATGTTAGATGAATGTATTTGATTTATACAAAATGCAARTGAAAGACTTTAACTGTAAGGMTGATTGATATAGTTGGTAGAGTATACCCTGCATTATTTAATTTTAATGCAGTTTATAATCACCTATACACTCCTATTTCTTAGATTAGGTAAATTACTTCTGAGATCTATGGGAATATTCCTTCAAGATACATAGAAATAAAATTATCATTGTAGACATCTAAACCTGCCTAGAAGCTCYTCTTCATCACGCTGAATCAATACCATAGAAGTAGAGTACTTAATTCAGTAACCTTGTACATACATAGTTCTAAATTCAGACAGAAAACCAAATGTTCAAAAGTGTATTTTCCACAATGCAGGGTCAAAAAAAGACCTTTTCTTTCCAGTTATTCTGATTTTTCTATTATCTGAAGAAAGTTATATTTAATAGAAATTTCCATTCCTTCTCCAAATGCCTTTAAGTCTTTCTTTCATGTCTAAGAACACTCCAATACAATAATCCTGAATCACTGTTATGTATTGTCTACGTTTGCTGCTAACAGGAATGGAGAAGCTTTGTCTGAGCCAAATTCAGATCTCTCTAAAGACTACTCTTGTTTTAATCTCATTCATTGTAGATACTTGTCRTAAGTACTTATGTGTCGTAAGTTTGAGAAAAAAGACCTAATTTGTAGATTGGATGCAATGAAAAGTTTAGGTGAAGAGAAGTTCAGTGGCTCCTGCTTACTCAATGATAGGGTTCCACCTTGGTTTTTGTGCACCCGTGTGAACAGCTTAACTTGATATCTTCTTGTAATTACGTGAAAATGTGTTCAAGGTTCTGTAATGGTTCTTCAGTCCATACTGAAATGTCTGTTATATCAATGGTAGGTAAGTCAACTATACTGCTTAGTTTTGTTTATTTCCTTTGCTTTCCTTCCACTGCCCTCCTCCTTGCCTTTCAGAAGCTTAGAGACATGATAGTTAAGTCAGATGAGTTCTTGTTACCACAGATTGATGGCTGATGAATATTAAAACATGTATAGAGAACAATTTTGGGAGAAAGACTTTCTTAAAGGAAGCAGGAACTCTTCATTTCTGGTATGGCTAAGAGACAAGGTTTTCAAGCTTGCAGCAACAGGAGTAGGGACAAAGCTGGCTGGAAATGAAAAGTACTAAGGGAAGTTTTGTACTCTGTAGTACAAGCTACAGAAGAATGAAGAAAGTAAACCAGGTGGGCTACCATCACTGAAGACAGGTACTTTAGTTTCATTAAATCAAGGCCCAGATTGGCTATATTTTAGAAATTTTTCTTCTCAGGCACATTAGAAAGTGTTTCTCCTCAAAYTCTGTGCAAATTCGCTAGATGTATACATGTTCACAAGTAAGCRAATCCTAATTGAAGTGTCTCATGCCTAAAAGGTTTTTGGTATGGCCATGCAGAGGGACCAGAATTTGTCTTAGTTAAAACCTTACTCAGGACATGTAAAATGAGAGCTTCTCTGACTGCTTCTCCCAAGAATTTTCAACTAGTACGTGTGTCCTTTTCTGTAGGCTTAAATGTCTCCCAGCTGCAGAATTAATTCAGTCTAGTACTGCCCTCTCCTCATTAAATTTGAAMACAGTGACTGGCTGCTTCATTTCAAGAGAATCATATCTGCAGCTCTTATGAGGAATTCTAGATTAGATTCTGACCTGACACTGGCTTGCAAGGAAACATGTGGACTGAAGGCTCAGAGGGACAGGAGTTAAGATGCGACCTTTCTTCGTTATTCCATGTTGACTCAAGTGTATTAGTTCTACGCTGCTTAGTGTGCTAGTAGTTGTGTTTTTCCATTGCAAGGCACTTAACTCTTCCCGTGTATTGTATAGGGAGTTCTGTTCCTAACTCAGGGCTGCTACAGGGACAGGAGATTTTATTAAAAATTGGGTTTAGTGTTGCTGAACATATTAACTTAAGCCACTGCTGAGTTAATCCTAGCTCATTAAGTCCACTGTGTTGTTTTTAACAGGATTTTACTTTATATTAACCTACTCAACAACCCTTTCTTTCAGATAGATGTAGAGCCCTTTAGAAAATAAGAAATTAGAACTATGAAATAAAAGCTTWTAAGAATATCAGATAATGTGTTAGATAATACATACCATGTTTTTAAAGTGGAAATACACTAAAAAGGTGAAATGGAGAGGACAGATCTACTGAGTGTCAATTAGGTTTAAGGTTCAATGACAAGATATAAGTAATTTTGTGTACAAATGTTACTATTGATTTTCTATTTCACTGTTTTGTCTTCATTCTCCAGCAATTACTGTGCCTGCTACTAAGATTTTCTCCTTCTAGTCCCATCTATATGTCTATAGACATGAGTATTTTAGAGTTCTACCTTTCTGTGATTGTATGCYTGATTTTCTTGTAAAAATATAGTGATCTGACGCTTAATACTGGATTGTCTTTTTAACTAGTTCGTATTTCAATAAGTTAAAGGGCAGCAGTCATAAATCAGGAGTGCAACTGGAGCACGTCCTKGTATTAGAAGGAAGCAACTAATGCAGTACAGTGAAAGAGAAGTGTCAGAAAATGTTCCCTTTTAATTTAGTATTCAAAGTTTGGTTCACTTTATTAAATCATTGTACAAGGCTTAATTTTTATTTAGAATTTCTTTTCATACACTTTACCAGGTAAGATCTCTGTTCCTCTTTCACACTCAAATGCTATCTATTTCAAATATTTTGAAGTATGTCGAAAGACTAGCACACCTACAAGGTGTTTCAAATAAATAGCAATTATGTTCAATCACATATATATTTCATTATTTAAAATCTTTCCTAAATAAAACTGCAAAGTTTCATGTAGTAACAAGGGAATACACAAGCATTAGATACTATGTGCTGAAGAACTTTTCATATATAGAGCTCAGATATCCATATTAGAAAAAAAAGACGTGATTGCAAGATTGGTAGAGGCATTCTAGAGGCAGAAATAACCTTTCTGTGAATGGCAACTCAGGARGCCTGACCAAGGAAAAATATTCAGAACATGCTGTAGTGGCACTCTGTATATTTCAATTATAAGGTGATAGTTTCATCAAATTTATCTTCCTGCTTTACAATAGAATTYAAAGACACTACTGTGGTAGTGGCTTCTCCCTCCCGCCCTGCCCCATTTTCTTTTCCTTTTTAATACATTCCATTGTTAAACATCAAACTGTTTTCTACACATTTTATATTTTAAAGCTCTATACAGTTCAAGAGATCCCCAGTGTGCTCAGTGGTCTGCTGATGCTTCCTGGAAATATTTTAATTATGTATAATTCTCCTCATGTAATATAGGCAGAAGAGTAACCAATAACACCCTGTATCCCTGTTGAGCTTTAAAATTGAAACCGCACTTCAGAATCCTGCCCTAAATTAGCTTTCACACCAGTCAAATTGCACCACACAGGCAACCTCAGCTTTGCTGTCTGAGCTACGTCTAATAATGCATACATTATAAAATGCCTATAATTGACTACAATCTACTATTCAACTAACTTTCATATCTGAAAAATCAGTAATCTTCATAAAACTTCCATGCTATTCATACCTGAGCTTTTGTAGCATGTTTGAAATACTAAGCTCTATGAAAATGTCATTATCCTGTTGAGATTAGCATGCAGTTATCCTAGACCATAGATGTGGTGTTCTGAGACAAAGTTAAAGTTATACTTATGTTTAATGTGCTGGGTACAGCAGTTAGGAAATTACTTTTTCATAGCTTTTAAGATCTAATAGTTTCTACAGATTTTTTTTCTTTTATTTATTTATTTTTTTTCCTTTATTGGCTTTAACAAAGCTCTGACTAAGGATCCTTAGAACATTACTTCTCCAGTGAATACATTTCCAACCTTAAGCTGTCTTCCATTAATTTCTTTTCTTGTGAGGGGGCTTATACTTATGTGTGGAGTCATAAACACTGATATCCCATTCTGCTCTCTTTTATTTTCTGCTTTTTTGTAGAGCGGTTCTGTAGAGTTGCTTTCTTCATCACTTGACTTAAAAGAAAATTTGAAACAAAAATAATGAATGATAATGAGATGTTGAAATCAACCAGCATAGACTGTTRTGTCCCAAAGAGAACAAAGCCATTATTATCTTCTAGCATATTTCCAGGTATTAGGTGAGTCCCTTTTTGCCATGTCCTCATTGCCTGACCTCTTCTTCACTAGCCCACCTGAAATGTGCTCTACCTTAAAAYTTACTGGTTGATTCACATCTTTTTCTGCTTTGAGATGTCCCTTTTAATTGATTTCTTGATCTGTGCCCTCTCTGCCTGTGTGTTTGATGTCATAGCAGTTGCTGCAGGAGCCTTGCGTCCTCTTCTGGAGAGGAGGAACAGGAGGAGCTGCGACTTTCAAGATAGCTACAACCTGACCCTATTCCTAGCATCTCRTGTTTCCCCTACTTTTGTAAAAGAGTTAAGAATGGGAAATTTGGATTTGGGGAAATGAAAATATTGTCCTTATGAAATTATTTAAGATAATTTAAAAATATATGAGCATGTTTCTTCTTTATTTGATGCAGCTGTTAGTGATGATGTGTTTTTAAGTCTTCGAGTCACAGAAGTGCTTTTGAAAATGAGACTTCTGTCTGTAAATACTTACTACCTTGAGAATTTTATCTGTTGGGAGGATCCCATGCCCAATGATATGAATAATAATGATTTAAGAGTATTTATCTCCATTAGGATAAAAATKATAATTTTTCACAAATATTTAATATTTCTTAGTTTTGAGTGTCACCATGAAAGTAAACTGGGGAGATGAAGTTTAGAAGAAAAATGGTAGTATTTTGCTAGTGTATTTCATATTTGAAAAAACTGCTCAAAATTAATAGATGCAATTATTTCTTTAATATATTATTGGAATTATTTGTGAAAGCATATTTTCCCTTTACACTTAATGAGTAAAATTTCCATGGATGGTTTTTGTTTCACTTTGTTTTATACTGTATTATGTACTCCCCACTCCATGAAATCATGACTTGAAACAGTTGATGAACTTGCACTCCCAGTATATTCCATTAGTTACACTGGAAGGAAAGGTGTAAATCACTCTGTCAGCAGGTGATGAGTGCCTTGCCTGCCAGCTTCAAATTCCACAGCAGTACTTTAGTGCTTTTTGTATTTTGTACCCTAATAATTATTTACATGTGACATCTTTCTTCTCACAGTTACCCTCTTTCCCCTTCCTTGATACCTAAGATGGCTATTGAAATCCTCAATTAATAAGAAACAGGACAACAGCTCATCGATTCAAAAGTGTATTAATGGCTATACATGACAAACCTTGCTTTGATATATTGTTTTTAAATAGTGTTGCTGCCATGCAGCTGTTCTCTTGAGAGATGGCAATGTATGACAGTATATGGCAATGAGATAGAAGGGAGGTGCTCTTAAAATGTACTGTCTACTGAGAAACTATTGTGTATGTTTTTTAAATGCAAAAGATCACTAGCATTACTTATCAGCTCTGCTCCGGCTAATTATAGATAGTTGGAAAGAGACAGTTAATTATTGCTTTCTCTATTTGTGGAAAATTTTTACCATGCATGTTTTATATTTTTTTTTTCTAGTGTTTTACTATAGTTCATTTACATTAGTCTACTGCCATTTCACTCAGATTACAAGCACACAAATAAGTTGTTCCGCTGGCAAGTAGAATGCGGCATCAGTAGCAGTAGATGGACTAAGACACACAGAAGCAATGAGCTCAGTAGAATTAAAGTATGAAATCAGAGCCTACAGAAGGAAAACATGTTATTTGCTATCAGATAGATAATAATTGAACAGTAAATCTAACTAATACTGTCGCTGAAATTGAACATATCAGCTTCAGCTATATCATGTGAAATGGTTAGGGCTATATGCATTGCATAGCTTGAAGGCGCTTTGTTCTGCACTGATCTGCTCTTGTGCTTGCATTTGTAAGTGGAAGTGATCATGTTTTTTTTTTTTTTTTCTTTTTTAATCAGTAGAGCAGCATATTTGGGCTGTGCAGATTTTTTTTTTTGTCAGTCCATCCACCTGCCCGTCTTTGTTATATAAACAGCTGGAGGAGGTCCTTAAATTCTGTGGGGAGAAATGAATACTCCAAACTACTTGATGRACATCAAAAGATTCTTTGATGTCCAGTAATTACTGAGTTTCACAGCCTATCTATTCCAGTTATACACTGCACTCAATATTTATTTGTAATTCTTGAAAACTTTTTGAGATCAGAATGATTGCTTTATGATTGCAGTGTATGAGAGACCCTGACACAGTGTATTTTTATGATGTGGATAGATCCCATAATGCCTTTTCACCCATGTTCCAGTCTACCAAATTATTTCATGGTAATTGCTTCCTTTACAAGGTTATTGTTCAGAAAAAAAAAAAAAAAAGAGAGAGAGACTTTGAGTAGTAGTATTATTGTGTCTGGGATAGTCAAAGGTCTACAAAAGAAAAAATAGGTACGGATATTAATTCTTTTGGACCAATTTTTCTAATTTGGAAAAGTAGTAGGAATTTCAGAGATACTCGATAACTGACATGCTAGATATACTGTCTAAACATATGTATCTCTTTTGTATCTTCACTGGGGTTTAGGTTAAATAAAGGAAAAGAATACCTGTCAGTTGACAGGTACTTAAAAAGCATTCTGTTAAAAAGATAAACTCACAAGATTAAGGTGTAGGACATCTAGAAAGAACTTGAAAGAATCACTTTCACCATTTTGCAGTTTTAAAGAAACTAAGTGGCACAGATTTTCTAGTGCAGAGATACTGGAATTTGGAACATCAGCTAGCGAGTAATAACTCAGTAAGCCTCAGACAGTTGTTCCTATGAAAATAGTATGATTGGACTTTACTGAACAGTTGATGTGAACAAATTTAGCCTTGCTAAAGCTGAATGTCTCCACTTACCACACCACTCTATGCACATTGTTTCTGTGGGTGTTCAGGGGCACGTCTGAACGGACCTTGAACTTTTTCCTAGTCAATCCTGCCAATTTCAGCTGAATTTTCCTCTCTTTTTGGAGGACTTGCTAAAGGGAGAAGTCTGACACCACTGAAAGATTTATTTATTTATTTATTTATTTATTTATCATTTATTTATTTATTTTGCATTGCTCTGGCAAGTCTTCAATCCACAGATTTAGCTAAGTCAAGTAGAACTGCTGGGGAGATTGGGCTAAACCTAGAAAAGAAGCAAAACACTGTTTTCTGATAAGAATAGGGACTGGAGAGTTACAAATCCTGGGCTGTCCTCCAGAAATCTTTTTGTAGTTTTAGGCAGATCATTTAATCTTGTTTAAATTGCAGAAGTCAATGAGGTGGAGACATACCCTTTAGAAGAGACTGCAGAGAAAAGGAAAAACTACTGTCTATCTGAAGACAAATGAATCATTCTCTTCAGTCTTTGTGTTGGATAATTGTGAATCAGATACTGCATTTTTTTTGGTTTTTTTTACCATCTAATAACCCTGTTCAACATGCACATTAATAAATTAGATTAGTAGGTAATTTAGATTATTGTGTTTATCAGCACATTAGATTAAGACAAAAATGTTCAGGGCCTGTATCCTCTAATTCATCTTACATCAAGGAAATAATTCAGTTCTTGAGTCCACTGATCTGAAATTTCAGGAAATAATTATGACATAGCTTCTAATGCTTTGGTCAATTACTTAAAAAAMTGATGATATGTTCAACTCCTGGTCTCAGTGTAGCACAGGGTAGAATTTGCTTTCCTGTTTCTCTCACACAGGAGTTGATAGTTTCACTGCACAGAAACAGAACTCTGAACATTTGTGTTAGTTTTTCCTGTTGTTTGAATTCATACTCCTATCTTGGAGATGATTTTCTCACACAGTCTTATGCTAGGTGTCTTCTCATAACAACTGACTGATGCTCCTTCAGCTATGTTCTTTAGTACTGTCTTTTGTTGGAATGAGAAGTGGTTACGCACAACCTATATTACACAGCAAAGGACTCCGAGAAGGGTAATGTGACATGAACAAGGCCTGTGTCAGACTTGCTGACTATGAATAATAGTAAAGATCCTAATAGTAATAGTAATAATAATAAACAAGTGATAATTATAAAGATTCAAAAATATAAAATGTATTTTAAACTATATAAGCATCTATACAATTAATAGCATCTATACAATTAATAGCATCTATACAATTAATAGCATCTATACTATTATGTATGTTAGTATATATATTGCTAATATTTCACAAATTACAGGCTCCAGCCAAGAAAAAGATGTAGTGAACACTGCAAGAACACATAATACAATATACTTTCCTTTTCTAACTTACAGTCAAAAAATATTACTGGRGAAACAAAGGTATCGTGTAATGCAAGCAGAAATTTCTCCTACTTCAGTCACTCATCAGATGTTTGTTACAAGCTTGCCAGGAAGAAAGGCATTGTACTATCCTTGTCTGGCAATCCCTGGATGGCACTGATGAGAATGCTCCCAGACCTTGAAATGATATTGAAGTTGATGTGGAGTTACCCATGGAGTCCATGAGCACTAACAATTCTTATGCAATTTAGAAAGAGGACGGTTCTYTTCCTCTGCTATATAAAATTAAGCTGAATCTACTGATACAGAAATGAAGTGTATTTTAATACCATCAAATATCATGGCAAGATTCAAGGTTTATTCACAGATTTTTGGGGTTTTATCAGATTAGACTGTATTCTAATAGGATGTTCTAATGTCCTCTGGTAAGTGGGATGCTGTGAACCTATACTATGTCTTCAAATGGAGAAATAAACTTTAAGTATTTCTTGTGAAAACACTATGGAATCAATTCCCATAGAGAGAAAGGGGACAAATTTAATTAGAGAGGAAAAAAGTGTATATTTATTACCCAGTTGCTACTATGTAAGATCACAGTGACTTCAGTGGTGATTTCTTTGAATTGTTTGTGTGTGTGTGTTTGCTCCCATAAGTATTATATCAAACATACCTGTTTTTCAGTAGAAAAATATACAGAAATTAAATATTTTAAATGTTTAGATTTTGTTCCAAAATGTTAAATAAGTTTTGTGGTAACTTTTATGTGCACTCAACAYTTCAGTGAGGACAATGTCTAAGCTTTCTAACTAATGTTGATTTTTAAACCATATACTTAAGATTTTATTTCAGTGCATCRGTTGAATATTATACACCACTTGACACACAGTGCTGTTCAGTAAGTGATAGATTTGCTGTTCCACTTTTCCTGTACTGGGAGATAATGACTTGTTTTGTATAATTACAGAAYGACAACAGAAGTAGAAGCACTCAGCCAGAGAGCTGTGCTAATGCTGCAAAAAGTCTATGAGATTGATTTGGAAAATGAATTTACTTTAATTGTGTTTACACTAATTTTGTGTTTGCTTTCTGATGTGAATAAATATTCCATAAAGGTCTTTATCCAAATCAGTGATGCAGACTAATCTGGAGTCCTGCTTGCAATATGAGTTACTCTGTTTTAAAAAGGATATTGAAAAATCAGACACMTTTTGGAAAAGGCAATGAGAAGGATCAGGAGATGCAAAAAAATAAATAAAAAAAAAAAATCAAAGCTTTACAGGAAAAGAGATATTAAAGTAATTTGGATTACTTAATATAAAAAGAACAAAGACATAAAGATGATAAGAACAAAGTATTATAGCTACATATAAAATAAAATAATTTAGATAAAGTAAATCAAGGATTTGTCATCAAAGCACAGCATAAGAAATTACATTTTCATGTTGTAAGAAATTCAAAAGGAAACACCTTTTTGTGCCCTATATATATATGATTAGGTCAGTTACATATAACATTTGGGAAATATTTGTGCTGATCTCTCTAGAGGAGTGACACTGTACCATATGGATCATCAGTTTGATTTTTCTATAGCAGTAGTCCTCTTGCTAAAATAAATCCACTAAACTCACAACACTACATTTTAAGTGAACTGTATAACATATAAAAAAAAAATTAAATCCTCATATGGCACAATACTTTTAAAAAAAGGCAGTTGTTCAACTGAAATAAAAGAATGCTTTGCCAACTGCTGAAGATTTTTTTTTTTGAGCAGAACAATAAATGATCACATTAATTATGCCTAAGAAAATCTACATAATCTAGAGAAATGGTCACAACTGTAGTCAGAACCAAATTCTTTTCACTTTTTTTTTTTTTTTTTGATTTCTACATATGTTGTAGGAAAAGCCTTTATGCAAATACATCTGTCTAATACCCCCCTCTTTTTTTTTGATTAATATTGAAATATATCCACAGAAATCCAAGTTAAATTTTGAATTAGCCTATTACAAAGAACATTCAGACA
Organism: Rhea americana; assembly: GCF_003343005.1. Taxonomy (NCBI): domain Eukaryota; kingdom Metazoa; phylum Chordata; class Aves; order Rheiformes; family Rheidae; genus Rhea; species Rhea americana. Next base: position 3,680,082 of record NW_028187055.1, on the reverse strand, counting down.
ATTTTGGAATTTAAAATTTTAGCATGTGCCCATTTCTTTCCTTTGTTGCCTGGTCATCAACCCAACTTTGCTGGGTCCTTRCAGATCTCAATCACCTTTTGACTTTAATAAGAATGCTCTCATCTRAGTCCTGAAAAGCCAAATTTGCTGATGCTGCTGAGGTTGCAGTGTACAAGGGAGGGACTAAAAGTGAACGCAATACRTGACTCCCAAGAACTTTAAGGCAAACAGAAAGCCAGATAGGTTTCTTTCTGACACCTGCAGGACAACAACTGCGTTTTGTGTATGCTGATGTAGTCAAGAGTAGCTGACTCTGGACAGCTTCTGTAGGTGGAAGACTGGTACAAGCAATGTTATACAAATTCGTAGTTTGTTGCGCTTTGCAGACAATATTTATTATAGATACTAAGGYACCTAGTAAAGTGAAATAGCAAGTAAAAAGACACTTCAGATTTTATYGATAAAAACCATATTTATGGGAAATGCTAAGTATTTTACATATAAAAGTTTCCCTTTTGGTGCTCTCAGCATGTTTTCGGCATTTAGGAGAAATAAGATTGAGCTGATTCTTCAAATGGGCAGAAGCAACTTACCTAACCTGGCTTACCGACTGACTGATTAGGCACTTTTAATTGTTACACCTGACTACTTCAGAAAATACTTTAGCTTACTAAATTATAGYCTTCTATGTTCTTGTCAATGGCAAAATTTTGTTTATTAAAACATATATCTTATCTGTAATTAAAAATCTGTATTCCTATGAATTCTTAAAATATCAAGGCACAGTAATCAGAATGAATTTAATATACTGGTACACAGTTTTTAACAGTATATAAACCATTATATATATACATATATGTGTGTGTGTGAATGTAACCTACTGTTACTGGAGAATTATTGTTAGTTTCAGACTTTGAAAATCTTTGAACTATTTMAAATCAGTGATTTAACATTAGAGGAGCCAAGGCTCTAAAATTTATTTTCGTGTTATTCTTAAATTTAAGATAGAGTTACAGTTTCCTAAATTAAGCAATGCATTGAAATATCCCARTAGGAATTAGGTTTTTTCAGAATGACAGAATTGTTTATTCATGAGAATAAAGAGCTTCAATGGGCACCTTTTATGCACTTTTCTATACTGAAGCCCTCTGCTTGAAGGATTTTGACTAGCTTTAATCTTTTAAAATATTTTAAAGAAAGAAAAAAATACGAGCTCACTTAACTGTTAACTTTGTCCTTTAAGATGTAAACTGTCTCCAACACTGAGAAAAACTCTTAATTGATATTTGGGGATTACTCTTTTTAAATAAGATTTTAACGCTTGTCATATAATTAATTTACTCATTTTGCTTTGTGAGCAGTTCTCACAGTTTGGTGTCTGTAATGAGGTGAAGGTGCACCCRTGAGAAAACTGTATCCAGGTTTCTGAAGTGTTAGTGAAACATGAGCAGTACCATGCTGAGGGCAATTTCTTGTTTCTTTTGCAGCTCTCTGACAGAATTCTGCAAGGAATCTCGAAGGTCAGATTTCTGCACCAGAAAGAAACTTTTTTCTTTCTTTCTTTCTTTCTTTCTTTCTTTCTTTCTTTCCTTCCCAGGTGAGTCTAAATTAATGTATCCGGAGCCTCTGTTAGTAGCACAGGGTTTGTGGAGATCCTCCTGACAGGAGAATTAGCTCATTTCATTTGAGCAACTAATAGGAACTCAACAGATTAAACTTCTACAGATTTAGTAAGGTCAAAAGCATGGGGCCTAGCTAAGCTTTGTGCTTACTTATTTTTATATTTTCTTCAACTGTATTAAAAGGTCATTATTTGGAAATCATTCTTAAGAAATATGACTCTTGTTTTGTTTTGAAGGCTGATGCTTTAACAGAGGCATAGAAGAATGTTTCAGCAACGTGCCTCTTATGAGTGGATAATTTAAAATAATAAAACATGTCTATAATTAAAATCCTAATGCTTTTAAAATGTAATAAACTTGCAAGCCCAAAGCTACTTGGATTTTGCTAATGTTTTGGGGATCACTGCCTAGCACCATGATTTTCGTGGAATTCTTAATACAATATGCAACAAGCTACCCCTGCATCTAATATGTTTTTACTGCACAGATATGCACATGCTAAATGTCCTTGCTTGCTATGCTGATTTCCTGGCAGCTTTTTGTTAGCTCCTGAGTTGTTTTAGCTTTCTGCTGGATGTAAGAACGCTATAAAACAGACTTTCATAGACAGAATGTGAAGAAAAGGTCCAGGTTTTAGTGATCTTATCTAGTTTGCCTTAAGCACATTGTCTTTTTGCTTCACAAAATAGATAACTAGCATTATAAGAATTTTATTCGCTGCTCTAGAACCAATGGGATATGACAGAAATCTACAGTAACAGAGTAAGGAAATTRTTTTAATCTTTCCTTATTTGAAATATTGTAATGTGTCACTCAGTTTCAGATTTTCTTCTAGACTTCTTTATGTAAGACTAAACGCCGGTTCTTAGCTAAAAAGTTGCTACACACACATACATAAATTTGATATGTCGTACAATATTTATCAAAACTTCTGCTAAGATTTTGTAGAGCTGTCGTACCAGTAGCTTGATTTAATTTTACACTACATGAGCTTATGCTGCAGTATCCATTTCCAATGGTTTCCAGCCAGTGAAAAAATATAGAAATCAATAGAAATCAAGATTTTTACAAGATCACCTACACTGTGGCAGGAGTCCTTCCACTTTTACACTGAAAGATTGAATTGTGTGATAACAGTTTGCAGTGAGCTGTCTGATGTGTGTCGTCTTTCATCCTGTCCAAGGAAGGATTTATGATGCTTATATAATCTGTAATTTTCTGGACTATCTGTTCAAAATCATTTTTTGAATACAATGGAAAGTGGAAATTCATTTGTTCAGGAAAAAAGAAGAAATTAAATGTACCAAATAGGATCTAATGCTGTTAAAATTTTTATTTCTTAAGGCTTTTATTCTCCCTTGGCATACCAAGTTAATACTGAAAAATTACCTATTTTCAAGGAGATTCCAATATGAACATAAACTATTGTCACTGCATGACTGGAAAATTATGATTTGGTTGTCTCTTATTCCAACTCTGTATTCTTTTCACATGCATTAGAACAATTATGCAGGAGCCAAAGACAGCACTAATCTTTTTTATTATTATTTTATTTTTTATTTTTTCCCAACTAATTCAGACTGCAAATGATCTAAATTTAGGGGTTATTTGATTCTTCATTGAATAGGCATAATTTCTAAACACCCAAAAAGTATTTAAAAGGTTCTAAATAACTGACAGTCTCTCCTTAGAAGAAATTTAAAATGAGCTTTGATACCAGGTCTGGAGTATCTGGAAAAGCCATTTAATGTCATTATTGTTAGCCTAGACTATTTGCATTGTGTTTTGTTTATGGTCGGTACCGTAACCATTGAAGCTACTGACCCACAAGAGCAGAATGGCAAGCTGCCTTATAGTCTACATCTTTCTTTCTTTACAGGTAGTTTTTGGCTCTCTTTCACTTGGTTAGAGTTTGCAATAGCATGTTGGAGGATGCTAGAGGGTGCAGGGACAGGCTTTTATAGTCCTAAACACTGGTGCAGATAAACTGCGTGTCGTGCAGTGTCAGGAGAGGTTCACACAGCACATGTGCGTCTGGGCTGTTTGAACTAGTCTTTCTGAGGAAATACGACAAAAAATTTTGGTGACTGTCTCCTTTTCCCCTCATTCCCAGGTGATTCTTTTCATCCTCTGCAGACGTGACTAATGCAAGTGTTTATGTAGCCAGTATCAGGGAACTGATCCAGATAAAAGTAATTTTCTGGATTTCTTTTCAACTGGTCTGATTTCTCTTTTTTGGAGTCTGTCTGCAGTGCTACATAAATGCTTGGGCCAATTGGCAATATGAGAGCAGCAACAAGTGGCCAGGATGTTTTGGGAGCAGGTGACCATTAATGAAACTAAATTAAAACCTACTGATATCGACTGATTCACTATGTCCTTAGCTGTCAATAAACATTTTTATTAATATTCTTTTTATTAATATTCATTGTCTTTTGTCTACCTAGGATAATTACCCTACTGCTTACCTGCTAAAACCTGGTTTGAAAACAATGAAAAACTGGGTTGTTTTTAGTGCTTCAGCTGGCCATTCGACATTTCCAGAAGTGTCAGGGGAATGACGTGAGCTGAGAGCTCAATGTTTCCAGGGTGAGATGTAGAGAAAACTTGCAGAAAAGAAGTCTTGAATAACCGAAGAACACTGTAATATGAAATAGACTAAAATAAACTAAACTAAACTAGGTTGTCAGTGCTATGTATGGTTAACCTGACTTAATGGTTCCCTTTCCCTGCCTATAAGCTTTTTCATCCCTGTCCTTTCTCACTTTTCTCTCCATCCTCTCCTACTCCTCAGTTTGTGGTACTGTTGCTTTTCTTGTGGCAAGGGTTAGTGCTTGTTGGACCCTTAAACCCAATTACAGCACACTATGTAGCTTTTGGTTTCTGGCTTATWTCTGTATAATGCACACTTCCACTGGTGGCCAGAGGTACTAAAAGTAAGATACAAGAGCCAGGACCGGAGGGAAGTGGGAAGGGATTCCCTGTTTTTGGTATCAGTTAACTGCTATGGCTGTTCACTGTGTCTGTTGAAAGCATGTCAGAGGGTTAGGACATTCTTGACATAAAATATGCCAATGCAAATGTACTCTAACTTACCATGACATGCTGACACACTTCTGACCTTATGTGAATGGGGATATTTTGCACCACAGCTTGATAWAAGCATTTGAGCAGAAAAAATATATGCTGGGACTGTGGTTTGAATAATGAATTTTGAGCTAGGTCAGCCACAGCAGGAAGTATATCCTCAGTGGCTCTCCTTGGAGTCACTGTGCATGTAACTACACAAGCAGTAATACTGTGTGCATGCAGTTCATCTGTGGGACAAACAGCAGCATTTATGGACACCTGGCAATCAATGATGTCAGATAGCTATAATAGCATCCACCTGCTGTGGAAAAATAGTTTTGATTCTGAGTTACGTGTGTACTAGCTAAARAAATGAATTTCTTAATTCTACTGAGGTGAAGAGCACCTTTTACATATACCAGTTTTTGTACTGCTTTCTACATTATAGCCCACAGATTACAAGAAAAAGCTCTTGCCACAGCTGCAATGAAAGAGAAGAATATACATATTTTTAAACAGCATGCTAAAGGTCCACATATTGCATTTCAATACATAGCCTGAAAAATTTAACCTACTCCTTGAAAGTATGCTTGTTCCTCCTTCTTTTTCTGTCATAAACTAGACTAAGGTTTCCTAGAGGAATGGATCTTGCCTCATCTTTGTGTGACAGATACTTAGTGATGCCCATGTAACATAGCTGCAATGTTAATAAATTGATAGCGTTGTCATTAGTATCATTTGCAAAGCTGGTTGGCTCTTCCCATATCACTCTCTGTAAATTATTTCGAACTAGAATTATTTCAAACTGTTTTCTGTTGATTTTCTCCTAAAAAGAAATTGATTTTGGTGGAGTTTTCTGTTAAGTGAATCAGACTGAACTGCTTTGTTTTATGTTGACATCAGTATCCTCATTTGACTGATCTGCCAAAGGTCTCTTCATCATGAGAATTTTAGCGCTAGCTTCAGTGAGGTACATTTACTGGATGCACTGCAGTGCTTGAAGCAGACACATGGCACTGTGGGCRTAGAATCACAGAATTGGTAAGGYTGGAAGCGACCTCTGGAGATCATCTAGTCCAACCTCTCCGCTCAGTAGGGTCACCTAGAGGATGGTAGACAGGGTTGCATCCAGGCGGGCCTCGAAGATCTCCAGAGAAGGAGACTCCACAACCTCTCTGGGCAACCTGGTCCGGAGCTCCGTCACTCTCACAGGGAAGAAATTCCCCCTCACRGTCAGGCRGAACTTCCTGTGCTTCAATTTCTGCCCATTGCCTCTTGTCCTGCTGCATGGGGCAACTGAAAAGAGTTTGTCCCCGTCCCCTTGACACCCTCCCTTCAGGTACTTAGACACGTTGATAAGATCCCCCCTCAGTCTTCTCTTCCCCAGGCTGMAGAGGCCCAGCTCTTGCAGCTGTTCCTCACAGGAGGAACTCCAGTTCTCTGATCATCTTGGCAGTCCTACGCTGGACTCTCTCCAGTAGCTCCATGTCTCTCTTGTCCTGGGGAGCCCAGAACTGGACACAGTACTCGAGATGAGGCTTCCCCAGGGCTGAGTAGAGGGGCAGGATCACCTCCCTCCAGCTGCTGGCAACACTCTTCCTAATGCACCCCAGGAGACCATTGACGTTCCTGGCCACAAGGGCACATTGCTGGCTCATGGTCAACCTGTCGTCCTCCAGCACTCCCAGGTCCTTCTCTGCAGAGCTGCTCTCCAGCAGGTCAGCCCCAGCCTGTACTGGTGCATGGGGTTATTTTTCCCTAGGTGCAGAACTCTGCACTGCATCAATACTACTCTGCGTCAATAGATCAGGCAAATGTAGAAATTATAGTTAGCCCAAATTAAAAAATCAGCAGTTAGAAYCTATCCATCTTCATTCCTATCATCTCCTCCTACATTTTTCATTCTATGAAAACATTCTTTACTCTGTTATTTTTTCTGGCTATAAGCATTCTAAGTGCTTATCTCTACCAGCTATAAACTATGATATGTTATGATAAGTGTTCTGCCTATTTTTGTCTCCTCTCAACATGGGACAGAATGTGAAGACATCTGCAAGGATCATTCTATGGTGCTATCTGAGTTAGTATCAAATGCGCTTTATACTTGGTGTAGAGAAACTGCATTTCCTAGGTCATTCATCTGACCTATTCAAAGATCCATCTTTGAAAGAGAGGAAGTGGTTCATAATTTCTCTTAAGRGCAATGTTAGAGTTGAAATACAAAAGGAGGAAAATAATTATGTAGAACTAGATTCTTATATCACTCAAGTGCAATACAAGGCAGATAAAATCAGCGTTCTTGAAAGTCACCTTTTAATTTATGTGTATTTATGAGTATACTGCTTAGTGTGAGTGTGACAGGAAAGCCTTCACAGGCAAAGAAAAGAGCAACAACCATGTTCAAACAAGTCGAAATCAGGAGTTGTGGCAGCCTCCAGTCAGTTTGTTCAACTCATGATGATGTTAATAGACAACAATCTTTTTTTTTTTTTTTTTTTTTTTTTTTTTTTTTTTTTTTTTTTTTTTTTTTTTTTTATATTTTTGCTCAGACTTTTTATCTCACTTGGAGTAGATGGTTTTTCTCAAGCAAATGCTATAGGTCAGGAAGGCACTTGCCTGAAGAAGGAAGAGGTGGCTTAAATGTTAGGGCTGTGACACTCTGAGTTTAAACGTTTTCTTGATCATTTAATCTGTTTCTAAGACCTGTAGTCCTTGCATTCGATACTGCAGTATTAATCATTCTGGTATTTGATCCATATCTGTGAAGAGACCACTTGTTCCAAAATAAACCATAGCCAGCAGTATCAAAGTAGTTTGACTGGATTTGGCAAAATATTCTGTAGCGGAAATACTTTAATAAAGAAATTATCTCATGAGTCATCCTGCAATACCAATTGTATGAACTACTTTCCTTTTCATGATTATTCAGACTATTTTATGAGCAGTTTATCTATGAAACTCATACAAATATTTGACGTATATCATCTCCTTTAAATGACCATGTGGAAATGAGGAAAAGAATGCAAAATATAATAAACAAATTCTTMATGGATTAAAACCTATTATATTAAAATATGTCATTTCTTTAGATCTTATTCAAGTTCTGTTAGCTTTGTAAAGAGCAAGGTTGTCCTCATATGGAGCTAATTGCATCAGCTGTAAGCCTGGCAGTAAGTCTTTCTCACTACAAAAAAAATAATGTCAGCTTATTAACAAGTGCCTTCTTAATAATGATATTGTAGGTAAAATGTTGATGAGTCCATGAATTGTTTACATCTTCCTTGCGAAGAAACACACTAGAATTTATATTTAATATCCAACTAGCTAATTAAGAATGTTGGAGGTCAGTAACTTACAGCAATTTATCCAGAATTCATTTACATTGATTATTGTCTCTGGATCWGGGCCTAAATGAGAAAAAAATATAATTGATTATAATTCCTTCATACTCCCTATTTGTAAGCTGTATTCAACCTTCAATTGATTTCCGAAATGCGATGTTTATTGTACTACCCTAGTGAATTGACCTGAGCATTTAAACTGAGTCAGAAACCAGGGACCTTATGGGAGAAGAGAAAATAATAACCAATGCAGTACAACATAACTTCATTGTTTCAATTGTATCTGAGGGGATTTATATTTCCTGTGCATCTGAGCTGTAAAAAGAAGTACTAAATGGGCAAGCATGAAAACTATGCTTTCTTTAAAGCCAAGAATGAAAACATTGTTTTTAACTTTAAATATTTAAGAATGCACTAAATTTATCCTGCCTTTGGGCCCTTGCTAGCTTGTTCAGCTGGGTTTTATGTGAGATAATGCTACTGTTGGTTGTAGACACAAAATGAGAAGATATTTTGACACAAGTTCAGGAAACTGYAGGCTTTTAATACTCAGAGAGTCATCAAAATAAAAATATACTTTCAAATATCAGTCATATTGACTTGGTCATTCTCTATTAGTGATACTTCTGAATGATACAGAAAAGCCTTAAAAATAATTCTTTGACAATATTTATTTTGCAACTAAGAGAAATAGACATATACAAATGAGCAACGATTTGTCTGAGAGCTCTGTACACTGGGAATCTGTGTCTAAGATTCWGCTTGGGATGAAATGTTTGTGTATTCTGAAGGAAAAAGAGTTGCATATTTTGATGACTTGTATTCTCAAAAAAAAAAAAATCTGGACTAAATCTTTTCAGAATTCAGAGTGGATTTTTCCCACTGCCAGTAAAACCAATTTGCAATTAGGAAAATAAGCTGTCTTTTCCTTTGTTTTGTGACASCCTTATATTTTAAACAACAAAGCAAGGAAAACTCCCACTCTTTTCCACATAAATATTTCTGAGCAGAGGTGAATTCAGAGTTGTGAATACTGAAGATGCTTCAGTATTCAGCAGCCTTTCTCATTTTTGCACATTACAGAATTCATCACCAGTCCATCCCTCTTTATGCTTACTCTAGTACCTTTAGCTTACAGTTTGCTGAAAAGCATGATGATAAAAAATGCAGATATTCTACAGTTACAGCTACATTAAGAAATTAAGTAACAAACTATTTCTTACTCTACTGAGATAGATAAGTAGAAATAGCACACAAATTAGAGATGATGTAGTGCTGTGTGACAAGCTTTGTTCAATTTAGTTCTCCATCTCATGTCATGGGCAAGTTTTTTCCCTGCAGTGTAYTCTTAGATATATTTCCTATTTTTTCATCTATAAATGAGCTTATCAAAGAAACTGCTATCATTTCCTTTGGGATAATGCTTAGTATTATAACTGACCTGATTCTAAAGAGTATATTTAATTCTTTTTTCTTATTTAATTTATTTCCATTATCCGTATTTCATTATGTTCTACTCTACTGCCATTTCAAAAAGATATTAGGAAATGTTAAGAAATATTCTTTAAAATAGCATTCATAACATTTCTTAAATTCAACTTTTTTGTTAGAGTTAAAAGAAACAGTAATGCAGTAAAAGTAAGTGTGTTGTGAGAGACAGGGAGTCACTGTCACGGCAGGGAATAGTTTGCAATGAATATTTTATTGAATGATTTTTGCCGTTTTTTAAGGAACACCGAAAATGAATGAATTGCAGTTTTCTCAAATTAATTCAGTAATTGAAGTTGTTTGCTGAATAATCCCTGTAAAGAAGTGCTACTCATTCATAAACACACTGTTGTAAATATTTAGTAATCAAAATTTGAAATTCAAGCTTTGTTTGACAGACTGTTGTGCTGATGCTGTCTGCTGTCAGTGGGAACCGTATCACTGACATCAGTGGCTGTTGGAGTGTGGTTATATAATTTGTTTAAGTTCCTTCTTTTAGAGAATGTGAGCTCTTTAAAGTAAAAGTTTTCGGTATGTATGCCACATTTTTCAGCCYATACATACACTTGAATCTGCAAAGTTCAGGTATGTATGCTACTGGGAGGAATATTGGTGTTATTGTTGTTAATTCCTCTTAATCTTGCTGAAATTTAAGCACACAAAGAAGTAGGTTTACTTGAAATGAATTTAAACCTACATTTATTTGTTTATTTCTGTATGCTTTATCAACTCAGCCATAGTTGTAATGATCAGTGTTTCACTTGTGCTATGAGGATACTACTGAGAAAATTATTGAAATCAGTTTGCCATTATTGTGTGAAGCCTGTGCTGCTATTGCAGTTCATCACCACCTAGGGATGCTGCTGTATTTAATGGGATAAATTGACAAAAATGTTATTAAACCTCTGCAGAGAAATTCATCCGTCAGCTGAATTTACCTTTCTAAAATGCCCTTTAGTGAAAATACCTGGGGGTTGTAGCATACAATTCATATAAAACACATGCACCAATAAAACTTTAAAAGACTTAATCCTACAGAACAGTYTTTTAGGATAGGTCTTAAACATGGTTTGTCTTGTAATTCAAAGTGCATAACTAAATTGGGSTCCAGTGACAAAGTCACTGTCTAAGAAAAATCTTGTGCATATGATATTTAAACATAAATAATAGCAATAAATAATATATTTATATAATAAATATAAACATAATTTAGATGAATGAATGGAATAGATAATTAAAGTCCCTAACTCAGCATTTGTGTTAAGTGATTGAAAGCTTTAATTAGAAAAAGCATTTCCTGACTGCAGTTTAAACAGAGTTGCAGACTGTTTGAAGCACACTATGTGTCTTCACAGTTGAATTGTATACCAACGAGGATGARCTTGAGAAACTAGGAGCAGAAAATTGCAGTTAAGACACGGAAAAAAATAGACTCCCACCCTGAACAGCATGAGCTAATATCTCCATAAGTGCCTTCAGGAGCACAGATCTCAAGTGTTCTGTTCCAGAGATGGTAACTAGGCATCTTGATTACACGACTGATCTGAACTTCTAAATAAATTTTAAACTACTCTGGCTTCAAGGTTAGAGAGTTACCTGAAGGATATAGAAAACTTCCACTGAAAGGATGAAGGCTGGTAATTCCTGGCAGTATTTTCTTTGCTGTAGTGTGYGTGTACGGTGAGCTTCTGAGCTGGAGTACTGCTTTCTGAGTTCACTTAGGCACAACATAAATTAAACTTGCTTCCTGGGTTTTACCCCAAAACAACTAAGAAAGGGCAGTCTATTAATTTCCAGGTTGTACAAAGGAATTGCAATAGCAGTATTTTAAGTAAGCTTGTTGTGGCTGGTGGTGACCCCATAGGTTTCATCACCAGCACTGTGAATGTGAACATTCTCTCTCAGGGGCTCAGAGCAGTACTCAAAAAGAAGTGGTGCCGCCTGCTTTTCTACATGTATAAAGGCAAACCGAGCTTGCTTTCTGCAAACTACTATGGCCCTGTTTCATCTGAAAACGCAGTCTTATTATATGAGCACATTCATAGGTGATTATGGCATTTAATTATGTAAAATGTCCACAAGGATGATATAAAAGAATGAAAGAAAAAATAGAGTTATTCTGAAAGGCAATGAAAAGCTGAAAAATGGCCAAAGAAGAAGGTTTATTTTAACATCTGTAAACAAACAAGAAATTTAAAAGCCAAGCACACAGCAGGATGTGAGGTCTAAAACATGCATACAGAATAAGATCTAATAAGCCAAAAAAATCAAAGAAGTGAGAATATTCATAGGCACTGAGCTGGCAGGAGCCAGTGTGATCCACCTGCCACATGTAAATGTATGAATATGAACACCTCATGAATACAGAAGCACCTTAAATGTGTCTAAATGGTAGATGAAAATATATCTAATTATCAGATCATTATGTCAAAATCATTTGGAAGAAATGTTTACTGTAGATATATATTTCCACATCACCTAAGGGAGAGAGAMGAGAAAGTTCATTAAGAGTTTATTTTACTGTATCTGTTTTCCTTTTAATCAGATGGCAAGATTTTGAGAAATTACTTCAGTAGATTCTTTAAACGCAGAGGTTCAGCTTGCTAATTACAGTCCTAACAACAGAAGCACCCTCTATCATCCTCAGGATTTCTACCTTGGTTCTGGAATAGGAGAGGGAAGGGTATTAGCTGCTCTAATCTCTACCAACTGGCTAAAGGAGTTGTCACCATGTGAAGAGGATTTTTAGGCAGATGTGGCACAGTCACAGTCCATTGGGACCCSCTGCTCATCTCCTGAGTGCTATGAACAGAGTTAGTGGTACAGAACATATTCCAAGTTTTGCATTTAAAACCAGAATATAATAAACTAATAACATTAACAAAAATAAAGGAATAGAGGGAAACTGATGCAACACAATACATCTCTATATTCCTCACTTTCTCCCTGTGCTTTTAAATCTTACAGGAAACAGCTTTTAAATTTAACCAGCAGAAAAAAAGACAAAGTCTGCTTGCCAGATACATAATAGTGAAACTTCTGTTACTGTCAGGCCTTTTCTTTCTCTTCTTTGAATCAAGACATCCCAATATTTGGCTCAGTGTTTGAAGCAGGAATGGTTCATGTGTCATTAAGGCTGCCACTTCCAAATTTTATCAATTTTAGTGCAGGCTTAAGTTACTACAGCAGTAACAGCATATTAGAGCCAGTCTGGAGGGGAAAAATAAAGACCCCTGTCTCTACCCTCTCACTTTCTTGACCAGCACCTGTAGAGTATATTCTCTTCAGCATTTGGATCTCTCAATACTTTTTATTTAAATTATTTCTGTCTTCTACAGAAATACTATATACATTTTTTTATTGTTAATCTTTCTGTAGGTGGTTGTTTATGTCCTTGACACAATGTCAGAGGGAACGCTTGTGCATATACAGTAAGTACACATAGTGAGGAGGATCTGGAGCAAGTCTAAACAGCTATTAAGAAGTTGGGCTATCATGCTTGCTGCTTTCAGTGGAGTATTTATTTTATGTTATTTATATAGCATAAAATAAGGACTTTAGGGACCTGTCAGATCCAGTCTACATCTGATGATCACTTGATATCATAAATATTAAATATTGGTATTAATTTCAAATCCTGAAAGAAAAAAGACAAAGTTATTTAACTCTTAAAATGAGAAAATGTTCAGAGAATGTTAAAGATAGTATGGAAAAAAAGCACTTAGAGGACTTTCCCTGGTATATTGCACAGAAACTGTGTTTATTTTTTCAGAGAATGTCTTTCTGTTCTAGCTACAGATGTTTACCTGTTTTGATGTATTTTTCAGCTAACCAGAGAGCTGAATCCACAAATACTTGGACAAGCGAGTAACTTTCCTTATATAAGGAGTTTAATTGAAATCCCTGCCCACTACTGTCAGTCAACAAGGTTATTCATGCACATAAAATTACTCAAATACATAAATACAGGCTTAAACACTGCATTTTACATTTGGTAAATAGCAGAAAATACAGATTATAGGTATCTTCATAAAATAATAATTTCATGGCATTTGAATAGAGCATGTCCTAAATTCAGCTCTGTACTGAATTCAGACCATTTATACCCATAGGTTTAAAATCAAGCAGGATCTAAAAAGTATAGGCTGTTTTTTCCTCTTTTTTTTTTTCCTTTTTTTGCCAGTTTTCTTTTTGCCTGCTGATGCACTTTTCCAGAAGAGAGAAATAGAGGCAGAGGGAAAATATTTACAACTTTGCACTGCTTTTAATATTTCTGAACTGCTTGTGTTCAGTTCTGAATAGGTTGATGACTTCTCTGGTGATTTTCTGTGACAGACACTTCCTTATCTTAGAAGATAAATATAGAAAAACAAAATCACCATTGTGGTAGGTGAGAATAAATACACATAAAGATTTACTTTTTTCCTTTTTCCCCCTAGATCACCTATATTATTTGTCAATTAAACACTGGCCATGTTAATGCCTCCTGCAGCTCTGTGTAGTCTTTGAGTGTTCCTACATAAAAGACATGGAAAATTGTTCTATAATTCAGTTCACAATTTCTGCAAAGCCTGCACAAAAAATGGCTTAATGTCTTGAGGAAGGCAAGCATTTATCATGTAAAGTTATTAACATCTTTGTTTGCAAAGAAGATTTTTTTTACTGTTTATGAAACAAAGTTTTTGCTGAGACTGATAAAAATGCTTAGTGTAAATTGTGCTCCCTCTGTGCTCAACACCTGATTTCATCTGCTGCCCTGCTAGAGACAGCATCTTCCAGGTTGTCTTGCAAGAACTGCCAGGCTCAGCCAAAACAAAGCTCAGTCGCTTAGACACTAAACATCTGGCATGCTGTAGATTTGTTCTATTGCTCTTTTAAATGAATGTGAACTATCAAAAGGCTCAATAAAATTTGTTTTCCAGCCATAAATGACTAGACCTTCTTTAATAATCTACTCTGTATTCCTTCCATAATATGTTCTTTTACAGATTAGTAGAAGAAAGTCTTACCTGTATCATTTTAAAAAAATCATATGACATAATAGTACTTTGGCATTTTCCAGGTTTATTTCACAACCAAAACATTTCATTCTTAACAGGGAGTGGAGTTCTGGAGCAGGTCAAAATATAGGGTCCTTCCAATKGATTGGGTTTGCACAAACTTTTTGTTTGGTTTGTTTGTTTGTTTTTTTGAGCAGTCTGTAGGGGATAATACTTGTTAGTCTTTATTTAGTCTTCTCCTATTGATTTGTCTGAAATTTGCCTATCTAACTCTTGCTATAAAGAGTGGCTTTGAACTAGCAAATGACTTGCCAGTGTCTCTAAAGCCATAGGAATAGTTAATGGAAGCTAGTGCTCCGAACAGCAGATGTGATTCTGTAGGCTCTGATGGAAGAAAACGTTAAACATTTGCTTGAAGACTCTGCTCAGAAAAGGACTCTGCATATCTCAGTGTCTTAGGCACTTTGGCTGTGTATAAGTTGTGTTCCACTTGAATGCATGCTTTCTTGAATGGTGTGGAAGTAACATCTTCTTTTAATTCAAGTGTAATGTACATTTGCCTGTAAGGAGTGAAAGAAAGTGTGATATTGTGGCTTAGAAGCTGCACTGATAAATGTTAAAAGTGTCATTTGACAAAAGCTAATTTTGCATGAAAAAAATAACTAGGCTGATCTTTACACTTTATTTCTTGGTGACAATGCTAAATCATTTTAAGCTTGGGGTATGATTTCTTCCTTGTCAAAAATTACTCTTGATTTTTTTTTCTTTAGGGAAAAAATAACTGAAACTATTACAAAGAACAGGCTTTTATCCTTCAGGAAGCTCATTTAATAAAGTTTTTAGTGAGATAAGAGGAAGGAAAATGGGAAAATGACTTTCCTTTGGAGGTGGGTTAATTTTGAGAAATTGAGTTAGAGGAGGAGAATGTGAACTATAATGTAATTAATGTGATACTAATGTGGGACATATCAAGTACCATGAAGAAAATTAGAGTCATTATGCGAAAGGGGCATATATCACCTGCTCTTCTCTGATGAATCAAGATAAAAAATGCTTCGAAACTACTGTTTGATCCTGTTCCATCAAGAGATTGTCCTTTTGCACATGCTAAGAACTAATTTCAGTTCCATGAGTAGTATTTTCTCAGAGAACTGTATTGGTCTCATGTCAGAACATTGTTTTTGAATATCAGCTCCATTAAACTAATATACATCAACCCTTCCTGTTGGGGTGTCAGTGCAAATATTGTTCTTATCAGGTGTAATTTAGAGCAGAACTTGTCCCCTAACCTTCAACCTCCTTTTACTTGCATAGTTATATACTACCATCCTCAAATAAGATCAGAATTTCTTGGCAGAGTGATTATGTCCGTTAAAAAAGAAGACAAAATTTTAGTTCTTTTGRGAAATGTCCACTGAAACAAAGGATAGATAATACTATGTTATTGTTTTTACAGCAATATATACATGTGCTGAGTCTATTCCTCTATCTGCAAGGTATGATATTACTTTCTCTTACAGGCTATTTTATTTTGCAGAAAATATAAATTTAGTACAAAGTAATTATGAAAAAGGAAAAACGGTTTAAATGAACATTGTCCCAGAAAATGAACCTATACCTTTAAATCACCTCAAGATCTATTATGTTTCTTGTAGAAAGAGAGCCAGAACTKTTCTGAGTATCAACCAAAGTTATTCACTTGATTTAGTTGAAGCATTGCAATGCCATTTTCACTACTGTGAAAGGTAGTTACTTAGCAGGTTTTGTTACATTTGTTTTTTTTCTTGTGATTAATCTGTAGTTTCTTTCAGGTATACACAAGATGTACCATTGCAAAKGATAATATGATGAAGACCAATAATCTAACATATTTGGCTACCTGCATTTAGAAGCTGCCGTTTAATGTGACTTGATTAATGTTGCTTTAAACACTTGTGTGTATACCTTGAGGGATATATCGTTACTGCTGAAGCCAGGAAAACTTAAGGRGATTTAGATTGTTCTCCTCTCTGAGGTGAAAATTCCTTGTAGTAAAATGTAAAAACAAGTCATAATGATGTAACTAGTGTCACTGCATTAGATGACACATGTATCTTGGTATACAAAACAATAATGGGAAATTAGGTAAGAGTGTTAAGGAGAAACCTRTTTACGTTTAAGTCAGATCAATGATAATGAAGGAATAACTGGACCTGTTGATGAATTAAAGTATGTGAATACATGTATCTTTCATTATAAAAACTTTTATTGTCTTATTTTCAATGTTTTGTTTATCATTGCAAAAAAAAGTAAAAATTTACTCTTGATATTGCATTAGGAAGAGTGTTGCCAGCAGGTCGAGGGAGGTGATCCTGCCCCTCTACTCAGCYCTGGGGAGGCCTCATCTCGAGTCCTGTGTCCAGTTCTGGGCTCCCCAGTACAAGAGAGACATGGAGCTACTGGAGAGAGTCCATTGTAGGGCTACAAAGATGATCCAAGGGCTGGAGCACCTGCCCTACGAGGAACGGCTGCGAGAGCTGGGCCTCTGCAGCCTGGGGAAGAGAAGAGTGAGGGGGGATCTTATCAATGTGTAYAARTACCTGAAGGGAGGGTGTCAAGGGGACGGRGACAAACTCTTTTCAGYTGTCCCRTGTGACAGGACAAGAGGCAATGGGCAGAAAYTGAAGCACAGGAAGTTCTGCCTGACCGTGAGGGGGAATTTCTTCCCTGTGAGAGTGACGGAGCACTGGAWCAGGTTGCCCAGAGAGGTTGTGGAGTCTCCTTCTCTGGAGATCTTCAAGGCCTGCCTGGATGCAACCCTGTCTACCATGCTCTAGGTGACCCTGCTTGAGTAGGAAGGTTGGACTAGATGATCTCCAGAGGTCGCTTCCAACCTTACTGATTCTGTGATTCTATGAGGGATAAAGATTTTATCTGTAGTCCCTATTTAGAATTGAATTTAGTATTAAAGTCTATTTCAGAATTCTTCTTTTTTGTATCAGAATTCMCGTCTTTTTATTCTGGAGATGATTTGTGATGTATCAGTGGTGAAATGGGCAGATTTCTTATAAATCAAGATTTACAGAAAAAGACTATTGCACGCTTCATTTACTCACCCTTCCTCAATCATACTTGTTCAAGTGACAGTCTCTATTAAGGATAATTCCTGTGGCAAATATCTTTCAGCCTGTCAGTCTCCTTCTGATAGATACCTTAAGCAACTGGTAATGCTTTAGTTTATCATGCTGAAATATCTCGTAAATACTCACTTGCATTTGTGGTGACAACAGTGCATTCTGAAGGCTTTAATTGGCAAATCCAGCGTCATTATTAGTATACACTTGTAAATACTGTCAGGAAATACTGTCATTGGTGTATAAAGCAAATTTGTATAAATCTTTATAAAGCAAAAATTAGTGGGGATTTTTATTTAATCTTCAATGGCACAAAATAATCCAAGTACTTAGTGTAAATTTATTAATAATTTCAATAAATATTTTGACATTGTAGTTTAAAGGATGGAAAAAAGAACTTATTTCAGCCTGTAAAGACAACAGCTTTAACTAATGTTAATTTATTATGAGAGCAGATCAACTTTCTCATCATATAGCAAAGTGTAGCACCTTAATTTATGTGAAGTTACTGGGGAATTCCTCAAATAATTAAGAAATTAAAATAAGAAATTTCCCAAGAGTGTCAGAGTTGACTAACATGAGTTCTTTATTTCAGATTTCCTCAGCATCCTTTCCTTTTACATAACACTTTTCCTTTAATGATCTGAAACCATTTAGCAAAGATGATGTGTCATCATTCCCCACATTATCCCATGTGGGGAAACTGAGGCACAGACTGGTGAATTAATTGACTTTGCAATTGTCATACTGAAGACTAGTAATGCAGATACATGAATAGAAGCTTCTCCTGTTTCAGTGTCCATTCTAATAGGTCTTTGTCTTTTTGACTGTGGCTTATCTCAGTAAAAAAAAAAAAACATTAAGATAGAGTGGAGTACCAGAAAAGGAAATTCTTTTATTAACTTTATTCAGAGCATCACATTCATTACAGAGCCTGGCACATATGGCGTATATGTGAGCATGTATCATAGACAGCTCTGAKTACATTCAATAGGATTCAGTCATTAGCTACTTTGTTCTAGTAAGAAGATGTATGCTAGCTGGCAGTAATCTGGAAAAGAAAAGTCAGATTTAGAAAGCCCATAGACAATATTAGTGTATAGCATAGATMAGTGAACAGCCTGGTATTAAGCCTGTTGAAGAATACAAATTATCAATGAAGGATGAAAATCCAGATAGGTGCAAGACCTTTTAGTCCTCAGGAATGACACTTTTCTTAACTTACCATTAAAATTTGCAGTACACTTAATAAGTAGCAATAAAATGGTTAAGATCTGTATTAAGTAAGAGTTCAGACTAGATCACCATAGCACRCTGCTTTATAAGATCTGAAAATACAGGAAAAGTCATCGTAARCATGTAACTCTTGCTCTTTTAAGTGAGATGTTTTAACCTCTTATTGCATTGATCTAAAATATTCTTAATCTACTCTGTGAATTACTTTGTATATTACATCAACAYTCAAAAAGAAGTAAATTACTGATTATTTCTGGACTTGTAGCTGTTTTGTAGTGTTCAGTATTGTTATCTGTAGATACAGATACATAGAAGTTAGTATGGTTTTATGTGTAAGCTCATCCAAACGGGGTGGTGGTGGGGGAAGCCCTATCTCTAACACTTTTTTTCATTGCAGATATTAATATTTTAGATACTATGTGGTGTATCTGTAATGACAATAATACTAAAGCCACAAATCTAAACTTTATTCAGCTGAAGTGTTTTCATACAAATTTACTCAGATACTGTTCATAGATAACAAAATTTGTTTTCTGGTTGTTTCCAAATGGAAAAAAGGTACCAAGCTAGATTACTGTGTTCTTTGTTCTCAACAGTAGGATGAGTTAGACTGTTTCTTCATGTATGAGTATCTACATTTATGGGTAGTTCATATTGCTTCTTTAAGGATTATTAAACTGTATGTTTTATGCAATGTAGCTTCCTGTTTCTTATGATTTCTGAATTAAAATCATTAAAAAGGTTGAGGAAAGCACTATTTCAGTCATAGGCTGATGAGGTTTAGGAGGCTAAACTATTGCATTTGAAAATGAAAGCTAATGAAGAARAAGAATTTTTTCCTTTGTCAGATAATTTCCTGTTATTAAATTTGACTATTTTGTTAGAAGGTTCAATGGCTTGCATTTCTTTGATCTCTAGACAGTTCAGTATTTTGTTTATTTGGTGTGTGTGCTAAGAATTATCCTTGCAGGCTAAGTAAGAGCAGCARTTTAGCCCTTTCTGTGCAAGAAACAGTAGAACCCAGCAGCCAAAGTCATGAATCACGTGGCAAGAGCTATTCAGAAACAAACTTAGATTGTCCAAGTTTGCCTGTTCTTGAGGGGTTTCTGGAGATTGGCTCTTGCTGTGGTCACTTMTCCTCCTCTCTCTACTGCAGTTCATTGCCATTTGATTTGTGCCAGTGCSTTACCATCTGTGAGGCTGTGGTGTAAAGGCCCTCACCAAGCTCTGTGTCACGAGTTACAGYCAATTGCAACAGATTCTAAATAACAGATAAATATATATGATGAGAATAAAGAATCAAGTCCTAAATTATTGAAAAATTGTTCTACCACTGACTTCAAGGACATTAGTATTTCACTCAATTTTTTTTTCTGCCACTTGGAGACTTTCCAATTTGATAGGAATTAATATACATCCAGGGTTCTGGATAGGTRCATTTAAGTGGAGATTAATCTATTAAGTTTTAAGTCAGAGTTTGAAATGGGGCTATAAATGTGTTTGATGCAAGAAAATGAATATGTACACAGTCACAAAAGAGCTTTCCTTAAAAAATTTGAGGTCTTACTATAAATGTTTAATTTACATTTACTGTCATCTATGTGTGATTCTCTCTAAAGTTCTACCTGTCTCTTTGCTTGAAGAACTAAGTCATGATTTTCCAGTTTCAAATGCTAGATATGAAATACCAGTTAAGAATCTTACAGAACAAGGTCTTTCTCAGTAGTTCTGCTGGAAAATTTATGAGACATAGCATATCACATTTGGAAAAGGAAAACAGAGATGACCTCATTTTAATGATTTGCTCTCAAAACAACAAAAATGTTTGCAATTTTAGCTGCATTTTGAAAAGGAGGAGGACAAAATCCTCTCTTGGCACAGTAGGAAGTTCCTCTGCCTTTCATATTTCTACTTCCAGGCAGCATGCTGTCGGCTCCAAAGAGCAAGGAAACAAATGCCAAGTTTTAATCAGAATCATATTGGCTGTGTAGGGACTTTCAGATCATTTGCCCATTCCTAACAATGTCATGCAGATTCCCTTCAGAATATCAATGCAGAGGCCTTTGCCCTTGCTGTGAAGTAAAGGTTGCAAAATACTGAAGATGAGCAGTAAGACCATTTGAGGTTAACACTGCTTTTTGTGACGGGTGGAGAAGGAAAGGATAAGAGTTTCCCTCTAATTTAATTCTTTAATGAAACTAAGAATTGGAATCCCTGCAGCGTAGAGCTAACCTTTTCTCTAGTGTCAAGCAATTTTTTTTTTTCAAATTCGTCTTGGATAATGCTATAGGCTTATGGCTATCTGAGGATTGGTTTAGAGGTCATTAATAAGACATACTGTAGTGAATTTGACAGACCTTACACAACTTCTTTAAACAAAAATCTTTGCTTTGGAAAGTGCAGAACTGTTTTTCAAATAGAAAATGTTTGAATATTACAACATTTGTTTATTTTTTTTAAGAAAATGATAGATTTTGGCTATATCAGTTCATTTTTAAGAAGGGAGGTCAAGAGATAAAGTGGCAGACCCTTACTGATGTCAGTGATGTTCGTGATCTACCTCAGTTTAGGATCCTATTCAAAATGATATTTTTAGTGCTCATTTTGCTTAGGAAAAGTGCTGAAACTAATTCTGTGTATTTTAAAAGAGAAAGAAGAATCAGTGTTTGCTGTGTCTTTTCAAATGATTTATGAATTGATTATCTGTTTTTTAAAGTTTCTGATGTTGGAGAATGTCTTGCTTTTAGCTACCTACTATGGGTTTCATTGCAAATTGTAAACCAGTATAAATGCAATAATGATTTTGGTAGTAAAAGCCTCAAAACTGAGCCTTTATTCCTTTTTCTAAGGAGTAAAGCTGTATTGAAAAGTAACATGACTTTAGCAAAACTGGCCCAATTTAATGAACTGAATTCTGGAAGTTTTAAAGCCAGATATTCTTGTCTACTTGCTTTTCCCCCAGTGTTCTAAAATCCCTRGGCCTTATTGCTCTTCTGTGCAACAAAATATATCCAAAAATAAATAGTCTTCAACGTGAGTAGGTGTACTGAGGCTATAATAGTATTTGGACAATAAGGCAGTTGGAGAAAACAGGAGAAAGCCAGCTCTGCTAATCACTTCTGGTTTAGAAATATGCACTGACACGATATAAGAAAGAGGCAATCATTTTGGATATGCTGTGGAAAGCTAATGAGATATTTCTCCCCACTCCCTAGTCTCTTGGTCAAATCTTCTAAGTAGTCTAGTTTTTGAATGGCCATTTTATACCCATTTATTTTTATGCCAGTGCTACTGTGRTTTAAATAAATTATTTTCATAGGCAGGTGTTAGTCTGCATGATATAATAATAGGAAATAAATATGTTTTTCCTCCATCTTTATTTTACCTGCCTATTTTGAAAGAGACCTGCTCTACTYAGTTGTTTATCTTGTAAGCCCTTGTCCAAGCCTATTCCATTTTGAATGAATCTTTCCTGAATACGACTGAAAAGGTCCRCAAATTCTGGATAAGGTTTCATCTGCACCTTTATATGACATTTATTTTAAAGTATCTTTACTGCAAATACTATGCTAGATACACCTTTTAGGAGGCATGTAATGCTCATGATCRTCTTATAATGAAGTAATCACTTAATCTTTCTCCCTCTAATTTCCAAAAAACTGAATTTCTAATTTGTACTGTATATTCTGATAGTAGTCCACCACTCTATGAGATTGTACTTTTCATTCTTATTTACCATCTTTTTTTGTGATCTTCCTATCCTGGTTCTTATAAATCTTCAATTCTCTATATATCAAACTTCATGAGGTACTCAGTCCAGCTGACTTCACATGTTAGCTTTATACTGTTGTTTATCTTTCTATTTAACTCATACTAAATGAAAAAGATACCACTCARTTCAAGGTCATTTTTTCTCATAAACCCTTTCATAATGTCCTAATGAATATACTCAGACTGGAAAAACATCACTTCTCACTGCTTTATGAACTTTTTGGTGAAGAACTCTCTTGGTTTTCATATCAAAAAATATCCCAGCTTTTTAATGATTATTCTTTAATCTATTTTGAAAATTAAAATATCCCACAATGACTTAAGTCCTGCTGTTAAAAGTATGATAGAACTCYCTGTGCATAATAACAAAAAAGCCACATTATATTATAGCTAGACAATTCATATGGGTGGTGTGAGTTTATGGTTGCATATTACAAGGACGGCTCTCATATTTACAGCTAAGCATTTGCTAAAAGACTTTATTGAATGAAGACTTAGATTAAGGTCTCTTCCCTASGGTAAATGTTATTGCTTCTGTTATATTTCCTTGCTTCAACAAGCCCAAGGAAACTTCAAGTTCTAACATTTGTAGGAGGTTGACAATGCTCCATTTTACAGGATGTTCCTAGAACGGCTTATAGTATGGAATAAAATTTTCAGAGCATGCTGATAGATGTTTTAGAACATTTTATTATCAGATAGAGATGCTACAAAAGAATTTGAGATTTTTTTTAATCTTTTGCTATTGTTTCAGTTTGCTTGGTATATAAAAAACAATTCTTCTATAGCTTCCTGAAGCTGAAAATTGTTTACACAGTTCTGCTTGAACTATTTAGCTACGGTTTTTAGAGGGGAGCAATTAGTTTCTTCACTACATAAGGCACACATCCAAAATTTTGTTGACTTTTTTCCCATTTATTTTAATGCTTTACATACTCCCACCTTTCTTACCTAATTAGTGGTGCAGAACTGATACACTACAACAGAAACACGCATACAAGCATTCCAGGGACCACCAAGGGTAAAAGTGGCAARAGAACTGCACTCACTCCTTCTCTAGTACTTCCAGTGAAGGAAATGCACAGGACAGAGAAAGATCTACCACYGTAAGAAACAATGAGATAATTTTTCTGATATTGTCTGGAAAATCCATATTGGAGTCTCTTCATATCTCTCTGGGTCAGCATATTTTTGCACAGTAGGCAATGTAGCTCAGTGGCTGAAAACTACAGCTATATTATGTCTGTCTCCTTCCTGCTGAACAAGTGTTAATCAGAAGATTCTTTCTCAGATGTGCTATCTGCTTTATTTCAAGAATAAATCTCATTCCATTATTTCTTTTCTTACTCTTCTTGCATGTCCTTACTGGTGTCCTTAACACTGCCTAGGCTGATATCAAATGATACCTTTCTTCTTTTATTCTGGAAGTATTCAGTGCTCAGAAAAGTAGCACACATCTTATATCTATGTGAACTTCACCTGCTTCTAAATACCAGAATTTAGAAGTAGAAGAATACTTCTAAATATTCTCAGTATTTCTGTCTGTGCATAGCATGTGCAAGGAAGAAGGAAAACAGAGCAAGTCCTGCTGCACATACTCTCGAAAACCCCATTTTTTAAAACCAACTCTACAAGTACCAATGTAGTACAGACAAATGTGTGAAGAGGATGGCTCAAATGACACGAAAGTCATGAATTMCTGTGCAGAAAACTAGTTCAAAATTTCAGGGTTCCAAAGAACAGGGTAATTCTGATTGAAAATCAAAATGCAGTTTCTTTTCAGTGTTTACAATTAAGAACACATGTAGCACATATTCTGTACCTGTGGAAACATTTACATGGGCTGTATGTGTGAAATTTTGAGACATAAAATACTTTTAACATGAGTAGGAATTAAAAAAAAATGCCCCACCRTTTTGTTCCTCCATTCTCACCGCATCTAATTTTTCACTTTTGCTTCGAATCACGACTGCCTTTCACAAATGATTGGTGATACTTTCATAAATTATGAAAAAATGAGCTAACAGTGACCTAACCAACTTGGGAAATGTAAAGTCATGTCAGGAAGGTGTTCTGGGTAAGGTGATTGGCTTTAGCAATGCCATGTTTAGATAGTTACAGTTTTGCTGGCAATATTGACATCAGATGCCATTGCACYTCAGAGCCCCTTTTCCGTACTCATTGAAGGCAGCAGAGGCAATGCTCATGGTCATGCCAGTTACACCTTTCTTTCATGGGGAGGGGGAATTAGGCACTTAAGTAAGAACCTAAATATCTTTGTGGACCTTGGCCTCCTAAATTAGTTTCCTTGTTACTGTTTCACTGTAACATATTTTGTAGCAGGCAAAGACAGAATAAGTATGAAGTCTGTCAGAAGCCTTCTAAAAATGCCTGTTATTAATCAGATGAGAAACTAAAGAACATGTAAGAAAATCAAACAACACTTCATGCTAGAATTCATAACCCTCCTGATAATACATTCTTAAAATTGGTCTGCCTGGGTGTTTTTCACGTAGAAGTTCCTCCTCGCCCTTTTTTTTTAATCCTAACAAATTTAATAAAGACAGTGAATTTGAGAAAATAATCCTTATACTTAAAGTTTATTGTTTTTACAGGAGGGAAGAATTTTCCTGTGTCTCAGATCTCAAAAAGTCTAAAACTACAAGTATTTGCTTTGTCCATATATAATTCCATTATTTTTAAAGAAAAATAAAAATGAATAAAGTTACTCTTGTGTATCAGAATATACAGATACTAAAGCTTATGTATTGGACCTTGTCAATTTTTTTTCTTAAAAGTGTTACTTCCTTACACTGAAGAACAACATACTCTTTTCACATACTGCAGCCTCAGATGTTCTGTTGCCCTTAGACATTAAGAGCACAGCTCAAGAAACTTAACATTATTTGTTATTTTATTGGAGCAGACCATAGTGACCCCATCATATGTCACTTTGTCCTTTGCTTTGCTTGTGTTTCGTGATAGAGCATTGCTAGATGCCTGCTGTAGATGTTAAATTGTCCTTCTATGATTTGCACAGTCTGATTTTTATTCTGTAGCTGTCTATCAGGCCAAAGAACATAGTTTCTGTCAAAGAAATATGCTTCATCTGGCATATGCATTCAAACTGTTGGAGCTCTCTCTTCCATCAGTAGAGACTGAGCTTGCTTTCTTCTTTCTTACCTAATCTCTTTGGATGCTTATTGTATTTCAGAAATTGTCTTATCAATGGATTACATGCAGCTGTTACTGGTGAGGACTTAGCCTGAAAGCCTAGCCTTCRGTTGTTTTTCCAGCTATGTTCTCTGCAATCACAGGATTTTCACCTCCTGTAAGTCTGCTGCAGATTTGTGAGTATTGTGTATACTGGGCCTATTAGGTCTATCCATCAGAAGTGCAGCCAGTGTTCCTTGGCTTCAAGATGTCTCTGCTATCCTGCTAAAAGCTTCCCTGTAATTCAGTGAAAACCTTCTCTAAGACWAAGAACATGAATTATGCAGGCCATCAGAGACCTCTTCTGGATCTGACACCACATAGAATTTATATTAATGATTAAGATAATGAAATAAAGAATTTCCTTGAGACCAAGTTGGGAAGCTTCATGTGTTTTGGAAGGAAAATATTTGAATTAAAAATTAATTTGATAAATGAGGATACGGTCTGAAACTAATATGGTGAAATTCAGTTAAGGTGAATTCTATGTTTTTCAAGATGATTTCCCCTCCCTGCTGTGCAAAAAAGTAAATAAATAAATAAATRAAAATAAATAAAAAGAAAAGAAAGAAAAGGAGAGGAGAATCTTGCTATAACTGATCTGAGAGTTTTAACTGATCACGTACTCCATCTGAACCCAAATGACAATAAAGCAAACATCAATCTAGGATCTACATGATATCATATTTAAGAGAAGAGAAATAATTATTTTCTACATAGTAGTCGAGTGCCATAAAAAATGCCACGTCAAGATCTGGAAACTGATGGAGTTACACACAAGAAAGTCTTACTGGGATGACTTCCTGAGATGAGTTCATTACATATCAAGAAATAAATTACTTGATTTGCCGTGGAAATGATTTATTGTAGATATTGGGAACAATTCTACTGGCAAGGATAATTAAGCAATAGAACAGTTACTTTGGGAAAACACAGAGGTTTTAAAGAACAGACTAGATGACCATTAGTTAGAGCTAGTTTGCATATACTTGAACAGTGTATTGGCTGAATTGCTTTGTAAGGTGTCCCCCAATGCTGTGAGTATAGTGTTTCTATAAATAGTCCAGTCATTAAAGACAATGGCAATTCTGTCACTAGTTTCAGTGAGAATTTAATCTAAATGCAATTAGTAGTCTCCTCTGCATGCCAATGAGGTACATACAGCAAATATGTATCATTATCTGCCTTTTACAGATGGAAAAATTAAAGCAAATGATAAATGATGTAGCTAATGTCTGCAAGAAAGTAGAATTTGGTTTTCCAGAGCTCAGAATTCAGTCATTTACTTCTGTGCCTAAGTGAATCGCCCCTTAACAATATGATTTAAGTGACTTCTTGCTATAACCATAGACTTAACCATAAACTCTCTTAAGCATAGAGATAGTTAAAAGATACATAATGAAAATAATGAGGTAAGAACAGTGGTATCATTAAAACTTGTTTGAGCTATTATTCTAAATTGCCTAGGGGGCTTGAAAATCCTGCCTAATAATAACTGAAAATGACAGCAGTGTGTTTTAAGAAAATAGGAGGATAAAATATGCCCTCCAGCGTTTGTGGGATTAAAAGTCTGTATTTTTTAAAGATGTTATGAATGAGGAAAGTACAGCTGGGATGACATCTCCTCTCCACATGTCGAAGCATGAATGTAAAATAAACTGCTTTGCCAAAGATACTGTTAAGCAGAAATTGTTTGGCTTACTGTGTGGAAAACTGGTAATGTGACTGAAACAAGATGCCTGTATGATGCTTTCACACCTGTTTGATTTCTTCTGATGAATGTGAAACTGTGCAGATTAAGCATTGGCAGATGCAGTGCAGGAATGTATGTGCTGAAGAACTGTTTTTCTTATTCCTCTTTCCTTCCTCCCTTCTTAAATCAGGTTTCTCAAGAGGGTTTTTTTGTGAAGAAGAAACTTGACAGAAGTGTTCACAGCCCATCTCTTCCGCTGCAATAATTGTGCATCACCGTAAGTTCTGCAGCCGTCTTTTCTTCATTTTACTGCTCTAAATTAGTTGTTCAGAATCCCAGTTCTTCTGTGTCACTGTGAAGAAAATGATATCCTGTTTCCTCTCTACTAAAGAGCTAATAATGAGAAAATATTATGTGTCTTTGGCAACTATAAGCCCCTAGAGAAATCTGAAGAACTGTTTCCAGTAGCATCTCATTACTAGTACTAAACTATGTAAGTTTTAACTTACTCAGAAGCTTCATTTTTTGTATMTGTTGGTGTGTGTGTGAGTATGGCTTTTCTTTGGCTTTGAGGACAGCACCAAACAAAATCCCAGATCTAGTACATCCAACAGAAACCAACAATCTCTGTCTTCCCAGTGTTAATGATCATTCTGTGTTCAGAATCAACAGCCTATGCCTGTGGAAAATGTTTTCTCTCCAAGCTTTCGTTCTTTACTAATAATTAATTAATAATTAGTAATAATTATTATAATAAAATGAATAAATAATTAATTCAGAAAAATTAGTCATCTTTATGTTAAGAACAGCAGTTGTTTCCAGTACAGTGAAAAGCTGAGCTGAGATGCAAGATTAATTCCTAAATCCATATTGATTTCTCCTGAGATATATTTATTCATGTGTATATATATATATATATGTGTATGTGTGTGTGTGTGTGTGTGTGTGTGTGTATGTGTGTGTGTGGCATGTGGAAGGAAGGATGGGGAAAGAACAGCATCTGCTAAACAATTGGGCAAGGAATTCTCCAATCAGGCAATTTGGTTCAAAAAAAAAAAAAAAAAAAAAGAAGATAAAGTAGGTGTGAGGTGTCATTTACGAGTATTACCACAGCAGCTTGGAATCTGTAGTAAAATTTAGAATTCCCTGGCTGTCCTATTGTTGAAAGGAATGGAAAAGGAATGTCTTTATCACAAGAATTCCATTTTTATAGAGATGGTGTATACTAAATAGGCAACAACACAGGAGAATGTGGATTAAAACTTTATTACAAAGTAATTTCTACCCATTAATGCATGCATAATTGCATAGATGCTTAGTATACTTGCACTGTTCTCCTCACAAGCAGTTTTCAGCCCACAAAAACTGGGAAGCAATATATTTAGTACTCATACCAAACAAGAATAATATGCAAAAACAAAAAAATTTTYATCACATTGAGAAAAGAAATTCCTGTGCTTGTAATCTGGGAAATCCTGACCATAACTATGTGGACTGTCAAGACATAAGTTGATTCTGTATCTCTTCAAGACATCAGAAGACTCTCCATTTGGAAGAAAAATAATCAAAATCATCCAGAGTTGATATTTTCATGGATGATGAGGACAACAAGAAGAGCCTCTATTGCTATAGTAGAAGAGAAAGGCTGAACAAGAATATGGGGACCTGTTGCTGAATGGGGTAAGTGATTTAGTGACAGCAGACACAGTCAAGGCTGAGGTGCTTTGTTCCTTTGCCCGAGCATTTGCTGGCATGGTATCCCAGGCCTCTGATTAGAGGTAGGGTTCAGGGAGGAACAGAATGGCTAGCACTGAATAAGGATTTAGTTAGGCATTACTGGACAGATCTTGACCCAAACAAACTAAAAGCTACATCCCAGGGTGACAAGAGATCTTGCTGGTGTCATGATCGGAGGCTAGCCTCTATCTTTTAAAGGCTGAGAGCAGGAGAGGTCCCTGACAACTGGAGAAAGGCAAATGTGTCACCCATCTTCCAAGTATATTAAAATGGTCATTTGGGAAACTTCAGCCTTATTTTGGTTCCTGGGAGAGCCACAGAGTGAATCTTCTTGGAACAGATTTCTGGGCACATGAGGGAGAAGAGTCACTCCCRGGAAGAATCAGTATGGATATACCAAGGGTTAATCATGCCTGACCAACTCAATTGTCTTATTTTATAAAATTAGTGGATTTGTGGATGAGAGGACAGCAGTAGATGTTTACTTCAACTTCTGTGAAGTTTTTGACACTGTCTCCCATGATCTTGGCCAAGTTAGCATATTATGATCTAGGCAGGTGGACATCTAGATGGTAAAAAGCTGATTGGATGTAACAAATAACAAGTGTTACCAGCCACAAGGTCTGTATTGAGACCTATTGTATTGAATGTTTTATCAGTGATCTGGAGGAGGTAGTGGAGCACACTCTCATCAAATCTGYAGGTGACTCCAAATAGTGAGACTGGTTGATAAGCTCGAGGGTGGGGCTGTCATCCACCTTGGTATGGACACACTAGAGAAACGGACTAAGGGGGATTTTGTGAAATTAGACAAGGACAAATGCCGTGCCCTGCTCTGGGAAGGAGGATCCCCACAACAGTACAGGCTGGGGACAGATGGGCTGGGAAATAACTCTGTTGAAAAGACCCTGTTGGGTAGGGAGCTGAGCACGAGCCAGCTGTGTGCCCTGGCAGCAAAGSTGGCCAACAGCTCTCTGGACAGTAAAAGTAAATTGAGGGGAGTGATCATCTTCCCCTACTCAGCACTTGTTAGACCACATCYKCAATCCTGTGCTCAGCTGTAGACTTCCTGATATAAGATAAATCTTGATAAACTGGAGAAAGTTCAGTACAGGACCTYGAAGACAGTGAGGGGCTGGAGCACTTGCCCTGTGAAGAGAGGCTGAGGAACGGGCTTATTCAGCCTGGAGCACAGCTGGCTTTAGGRCACCTAACAAAAGTCCCTCAGTGCCTGGGGGTGGGGATGGGGGTTAAGGAGAAGATGAAGCCAAGTTCTGCACAGCTGTGTATGGCAGGAGGAGGAGTGACAGTGGGCATCAAGTGGGGATCGAGAGGGATTTCCACTGGATATACGGAAACAACTTTTTTCTCCATGAGAGCAGTCCGGCAGTGGAAGAGGCTGCCAGAGAGGCTGTGCTGTCTTCATCCATGGAGGTTTTCAAGACCCAACTGCAGAAAGCTCCGAGCAGCCAGGTCTGACAGCAAAGCTGAGYCTGCTGTAGGCAGGAGGTTGAACTAGAGACCTCCTGAGGTCCCTCAGCCTGGATTGTTTTGTGGTTCTGTGATTGTATGAAAATCCTGTTTATTGTCTGGAATGATCTAGATGTYATAAATAAATATAAAAGTCATGTTGATGTGTGATTTTGTACAATAAGATGCTCAGTTGAGAGTTAAGCATTGAAAAACTTCTTTTTTCAGCCTTGCAGTCCAGGAAAAAAATATATTCCTTACAAAGATCATTACACAATTTACCAAA